>NW_021621022.1:5940068-6109162 GCF_004785775.1 Grammomys surdaster
AGAGAGAGAGAGAGAGAGAGAGAGAGAGAGAGAGAGAGAGAGAGAGAGAAAGAAAGAAAGAGAAAGAAGGAAAGGAGAGAAAGAATGGGAGGGAGGGAAAGAAGAAAGAAGGGAATGAAGGAGGGAAGAGAAAGAAGAAAAGGAAAGGACAGAAAAGAAAGAAGATAATTCAGACCATTCCTGAGCTCAGACTCCAAAGGGCAGGCACCTCTGAATCTCTTCTGTCACTCGGCATTACAGCATGCTCGTGCGGATCCATGACTGCTCACCCTATAGACTTTGAGTTTGCTTAATGAGCCTCTCATTTACATAAGCCAATTCTCATTGTATATGTTCTTCCATTTTTGAACCCTGACTGGCCTGGGAGTGACACTAGTTGCTGTAAATGTTAGGTTACTTAGTGTCTGGATTGTTTTCTTCCTTTAAAGAATGTTGACAATAGTTCTAGCATACAGTTAAATTATTCGTGAAACAGCTTCAGCCTTTTTGTGGTTTGTTTTTAAGGTGAATTAGAATGAGATAAATGGGATTAATTGTTACTAAGTATAGTGCTAGTAGTAGCAGTAATAGTGGTAGTAGTAGTCTTACTACTAGTCTTACTACTAGTGGCCAGTCGTACTTCAGATCAGCTGCCCATGTGAGTTCCAGTCTCACACTCAGCTTTCGGTGGAAAACACCAGGTTTGCCTGGTGGAGAGAGTTTTATCCTATGCATGAATGGCCATTTGCAGAGTCTTGATTCTTCTCTCAGAAGGTGCATAGCTCCTGAGTAGACACTCTGAGCTCTGTTTCCTACATAGCTTCCCTACACTTTCCCTTACACTTTCCTGGGAAATCCAGTGCCCTAGGTGCTCCCTTAAGTCAGCAATAGATACCACTGTCTGTACTGGATACAGCCTTCACTGTGGTCAAGATGGGGGTCTCCAGGCCACAGCGAATGCACAGTGAGGCTTGTGTTCCTTCCTATCAGGAGTCACAATCCAACACTGCCTGCTGTCTTAGGCCAGAAAACACCCTCCCCTGTCTTTTGTCCAGTCTATTCATGTTTACAGAAGTAAGACAAGTCTGGTTCTAAATCCATCATAGGCAAAGTGGAAGTCCTTCTTTCTGGTTTGAAAGTATAAAAACAGTACTGGGCTGGTGATACCACTCAGTTGCTAGAATGCTTGCCTAGCATGCAGGAGCCCTGGGCTCGGTCCCCAGCAGCACAGAAACTAATTGCAGTGGCACGGCCTGTGACCCCAACACTCTGAAGACAGAAGCAGAAGGATCAGAAGTTCGAGGTCAGCCTGGGATACACATGACCCTGTCTATAAATAAATAAATAAATAAATAAATAAATAAATAAATAAATAGCACATTAAAAGTTGACAGGTAAGAACGCTGGAGAGGGAAGCGGAGGATATGCAAGGTGAACTGTGGTTCTGGTTCTGAGCACACATGGTCCTCAGTAGGAAGATCTCTTCCCTGCACCAGAAGGAAAGAAGAGGGATTGGTGCTCTACACAAATTGACAGCAGACCATGGGCTGATGTACATTCAGTGTTCAGGTCGGGGAAGCAACTTACCATTTACTCTAAATCCCCAGCACAAAACTGAAGGGATTTCAGCTGTGGGATTTATCTTAAGTCATGGCCACGGTGGTTGGCAAAGGACAAACCTCTGTTCCTGTCTCTCCAGGTTTCCTTCCAAAAGCCCACACCAGAAGGCTCTTTCCAGTCTCTTCTGTTGCCTGCTCCTTCCAGCCTCAAAAGAGAGGGGGCTTCATTAGGCTCAAAGATGATGGAATACATGGGAGAGAATGGGCAGAGGTGGAGCTGGGGCAAAGTGTGCACTCAGTGTGCTTGAGGCTTGAGTTCATCCTCAGCACATAAAACAGTGGGAGTGGGGCAGCACAACCTGGGCCTGAGCTGAGCTGCAGGCTACGCATGGCTGTGCAAGCGCCTTAGAGATGAGCCGTAAAGGGTTACGCCTCAGAGTGCTGGAGACAAAGAGACCAGATTGTGGAAGGCTTTGAGTGCCAGAAGTAGGAATTAAGAATGGTTTCTGCTTTCATTTATTCATTAATTCATTTCTAAAAATGTGCTGAATGCTGATGATATGTAGACTCTGGGCTCAAAACTGCAGACAGTGGGACCCGCAGGAAGTTCTAGTCAAGAGAATGAAGGGATGAAATAGGTAAATACTTGCAAACAAGCTGTGTGGTGTGACGGCCCCTACGACACATATGAGTTCACCTTTAGCTTCTGACCACAAAAGGATATGCCCCAAATGTTCATGGTATTTGACCATCTAGCTGGACAAATTCAGCTTTAAGTCAAAACATCCCTTAGTTGAAATATGGTGATTTATTCAGAAATATTTATTCAGCATTGGGCCAGTGGTTGAGATACAAAGAAAACCAAGGTAGCACCCAGCCTCAGGGGACCCCATCATGATAGATAATGTTAACAATGTGGTACAGGTAAGTGGGTGGAAGGTGCTCAAGCTCATGGTCCCATGTCACTAAGAGGCATCGTGAAGTTGTAATCAGCAGCAACTAGCTGGGTAACTGCAAGTGGCTTCATTGAAAACTATGAGCATCTCATGCGACAAGGCCTTTGAGTACATCAAGCCACAAAATATCACACATCAGAAGCCAACGGCCATGGGTTTTCCCAGTGCCTGGTGGGAACTGTTCATTCCTGAGAGGGACTCAAAAGTAGAAAGACCACAGACACGGTCCCACACGCTGGTCTGAAGAATGGAGACCCTGGCTCCTGGGGAAACTGTATTAATTCCTTTGGACAGACATAACAAAATGCTTCCACATGAAGCATTTATTTTCCTACAATTCTGGGGGCTGGAAGCCTAAGATAAGGGGTCAGCAGAGTTGCTTTCTGCTGAGAGCGCTCTCTTCACTGAGAAGTGTCATAGACTAAATGTTTGAGCCTCTGCTCAAACTTCTGTGTTGAAGTTCCAAGGATCAGTAAGGTGGCACATACCTGTAATCTCAACACTGGGAACTGGAGGAAGAAGGATCGGGAAATCCAGAGCCTAGGGTATGTAGCAAGTTATAAGGCCAGCCCAGGCTACTTAAGACCATATTCCAAAAGAAGAGGAGGAGGAGGGAGAGGAGGAAGAAGGAAGGAAAATTCATTCACTAACTCTACCATTCAAACGTGCAGTGTGGTAACATTAATTTGAATGTGGGGCCCTTGGGAGGTGATGACCTCATGAAGGTAGAGCCGTTGTGGGTTGGATTAGTGCCCTTTATAAAAGAAACCCTGGAGAGCAACCTTAGCCCTTCTGCCATCTGGGGACACCGTGGGAAGATGCCACCTATGAACCAGAAAGCACATCTTCACTGATTCACTGAATCAGCCAGCACCTCCATCTTGGACTTTGCAGCCTATGAAAGCTTGAGAAATAAATGTTAGAGGTTTATGACAGTCTAGCTTAAAAACAGAAAAAAAGAAAAAGAAAAAGAAAAACCTAGATGGCATTCACGCAGCCCATGCTGGCCTCCAACTTGCTATCTAGCCTAGGGATAACCTTGGACCTCTGATCTTCTTGCCTCCATCTTCCAAGTGCTGGGATTACTGGTGTGTATCCCACACCTGCTGTTATGTAGTGCTGGACATCAAAGCAAGGGCTTGGAGCATGCCAGCTGAGCACTCTACCAACTGGGCTGCAGCCCCTGCCTGACCTGAAACACAGTGTCACAGGATCTCTCCTAAGGCAGTTGTCCTCTCCTCTGTGCTCACCTGGTCATTCTCTGTATACACATGTCTCCAGTGTCTCTGTGTGTTCTGATCTTCCCTTCTGAGGTCCCTAGTCATACTGGATTAGGGCTCACCCTATTAGTCTCAGCGTGTCTTAGTCACCTCTTCAAACCCCTGATGGACACACAGTCATATGCAGCTGAACTGGGTGGCCAGGGTTTGAACACAGGAATTTGGAGTTAACGCAGTTCAGTCAATAGCAGAATTTAAGTTTGGTCTTCTGCAGCTTGGCACTATGGGAACAAAGATGAGGGGCAAGGTCAACTCCCCCATGAATAAAAGAACCTCGCCTGTACACCGAGGCTGGCAAGCAACAGGAAGAGGGAACCATCAGCTTCCAGGACAGGCACTGTTGCTCAGAACGTGTGAAAATGGCTCTTCTCCAAAATTAGAGTGCGCCACACTTCCGTGTTGCTCTAAATAGTGTGTGTTAATGCTGCTGTCAGCTTTCTGGAGACTTCACTTTTGGTAGACTTTAACCCGTTCCTGAGCATCAGCACAGGACTGAGGACAGTAACCTGTGTGAGCCCTTTCTTGAGGCCAGTCAGAGTCCCCACCCCCGCCCCCACCACTGGTTTTGCTGGCGGAATATTCTCTCCTTGTCACATTTTCAACGCTGGCCATTTACTCTCAAGAAGAGCAAGGTGGGGGGCTGGCACAGTGAACAAGAAATTATTTCAAAGAAAGCCCGTTACCATAGGAACCAGTTGTCAAATGCTTTTCTGTGCGGGAGGTGTCAAGAGTGGGACTGCAGGATTTGCTAAACGTGGCTTTGTCTTCAGTTTGTGACATGAACAGTGATTGGTGGTGGGGGAGGGGAGGAAAGCTCTCATCTGCTGGAAGTTCACCCTGAGGGTGAGCTGGTCGCTTCCAACTGCAAAGTACAGGGGCCTGTGGGGGTCACATAGCACCCACGATGAAAGGTCAGAGAGAAGCCTCCTTCCTAAACCAGAAGTGTTGCCAAGGCCCCGCCTCCATTCTCAGCCCAGTGCTAGGCTCTGTTGCTATGCTAAAGTCAGGCAAGGTCTGTAGCTTTGGAGGGCCAGCAAGCTGACTGGGGAAGCGGGACAAACAGGAAATGAGAAATCACAGAAGCCAGAGTGTAGTGGTGCTCTTCGGTGTGCGCATGCGTGCTAAATGGACAGCCTCTGAGACCCCAGACATTCATCACTGAGGGCCTAGGACTTTACCTGGGACCAGATTTGGATGGCAGATGTGGAGACCCATTGTTCACATATCCCTTTGAGAAAGGATTGGTCCACGGTTGATAATAAAAGTATATAAGGGACTCAGAAAATAAAAAGAAAAAAAAAGGAAATTCTACTTGATTTTTAAAATGGGAGCGGACGTTCTTTAAAAGACAGGCAAGTGGTGAACCAACTGATGAAGGGTGTTCAATGTCATTCATCCTCAGGGAAATGAAGGAGTTGGAAAGATGGCTCAGCAGTAAAGAACGTGCACCGCTCTTCCAGAAAACCCTTGTTCACGTCCCAGCACCCATGTTGGGCAGCTCACAACCACCTGTAACTCCAGCTCCAAAGGATCGGGTGTCCTCTTTTGGACTCTGAAAGCACCTGCACTCACATGTGTACATAATTTAAAAGTAAAGTAAGTCTAAAAGGAACCACTGTGAAATCCTGGCCTATACCTGTAAGGATAGCCTACCATTCAAAAACTAATTCTGGGTAAGAATGTGGAGAAAGTGCATGACCTGTTCTACCAGCATATCCTAAGCGGGACTGTAAACCTCGTAGCCATCATGGCAAACAGACTGGAGGGTCCTCCATGCTGGGGACATGGCATAGTTGCCTAACATGTATAAGGCCTGGGTTCTACCCCGAATACCCAAATAAATATGCACACAATCCCCCCACCCATCAACCCCACTAGTGAGTGATACCCGAAGGAAACTGAGGTGGTGCACCAGAGAGAAAACTGCACTTCTTCTCTCTGCATTATGAGCCCCAACAGTTAACTGGGGTTGGGAGATCCACTCTAAGTACAGGCTACACTGTTGCATGGGCTATGTTCTCTAATAAATAGAGGAGAAAGCAGGCTGAGCAGTCATCTCTGTCTGCTTCCTCTACGTGTACAATGTGACCAGCTACCTCAGGTCCCACTGCCATGATGTCCCCTCCATGACGGACTATGTCCCCTCAAAGTGTGACCCAAAAATAGACTCTTTTGTCAGATACTTTGTCCCAGTAGGAAAAGTAAGTAATGCACAGTCTCATGTCCTTTGTAAACTGCTTCCATAGAGCACAGGTCACCCTCCCTGGCCTTAGACCCCTAAGGGTCAAACATCGCCATGGTCTCTAACTAGCTTCCTTGCATTAGAAACTGTCCATCCTGTTCCCACAGACTCCCCCTCCCCCAACATCACCCTCCAGGTCCTCACGTCCATGCTGGTTTTCCTGGGCTGACTGCTCCGAACAACAAAGGCAGCCATGACTTGTCCATAGGTGTCCTCTGTGTTCTCAGGTGGTGTGGTACAGAATAGAGGACTGTGTGGGTGACAGCCAGTGAGTGACAGCCAGTGAGAGAGTGAGCAAGCAAGCTGGAGAGCTGAGGAGCAAACTGTCCAAGCTCTGGCTTTAACAGCACCACAGCACCTGCAGAGATGACCCACCAGAGAGAAGCAGGAGCTCCCCACCCCCAAATACCTAGAGAAACCTCAGCAGCCCCTCACCAGAATGCTCTCCTCAGATCCTTTGTATTCATAAGCCAGCTTGATGGATATGGTTTACACACACACACACACACAAGAAGGGGGGAGAACCTATTAAATAAACATGAAGTCTTATCCTACACAGTTAAGAACTTAATGGACCTAATTTTCTATTTTTACTGATTTTTGTATGGTGGACGGGGTGCTTAGAGATATCATTAGAGGAGGCAGAAGGAAGGTTCTGGATTTCTCAGCAACATCCAATACCATTGTTTATCCAAGGCCAACAAGAGCTGGAAATGTAGCATCCTCCTTCTGAGATGTTCCCATGGAAACCATGCATGTGCTATGCATACAGAAGGGCAGCTTCTAGCACCATCCGCCAGCCGTGGCTCCTGAGACAATACAATGTGGTACCCAAAGTAGGAGCCTGCAAATAAGGAAAGGGCAGAGGCACAAAACATCTGCTGCTTCACAGCCAGAAAACACATCTTCTTTCTCCCTGTACTCCATTAGCCGCCACATCCCCTTCCTGGGAAATGTGCCAGCCCCCTGTGGCCCTGAGCATAGACTTCCCTGGCCTCAGTGATGGGTGAGATAGACATCTACCTAGGAAGGTTACAGTGTTAATTTCACCCTGTCATGTCACAGGCAGAAATAAGACAGGGCTGAAGGCACAGAAGGGATTTTCCACAGGGGTGACATCTTTGATGCATTCTGCAGTGTGGACACGTGGTGAACAGGCTTAGAGCAGGCAGAACACATGCTGCTGCTTTCTTGGCTAGGGAGACAGTAGCTCACTGCCGTTGCCCACTTCTTGTCTGCAGGTAGGTCTTGAAGGCAGGAAGGAGGCAGTGTGGCGGCCATCTCTGCTCCCTCTGGTAGCCCTATACACACTTCTGAAACATCTACCTGTCAGTGATGTGGTACCTCTCTGAGCCTGTTTCCTTACCCAGTGGATGGAGATAAGAAAATCTGCTGCATAGTGTTCTTTTATTTCAGAGAACAGATACTATATAAACAGTCTCCAGCAAGGGGCTAGAGTAAATACCCAACCAGTCACAGGCATTCTTCCTTTCCATTCACATACTGACTTCTGGCCAGTGGAGAGATCTGACGTTTGTTTTTCACTTTAGACTATCTCTCATTGTACTACTCCTCCCCCTCCCCCATCTCTGCCTCTGCAGAAGAAACATGCTTAGGGACAAATTACAATCTACTGGAAGGAGACAGGGACTAAGGCTAAGAACCCTATCTTATTAGGGCCACATGCCCTCTTGCCTTCTGTACTTTAGCCTACCTCCTGTGGCATGACAGCTTGCTATGGCTCTGTGTGCATCAAGAAGCCACGATCAGGCCAGCCCCCACTGCCCTTGGCCTCCAAACTGACCTGTTCGATATGTAATACCATCTTACTTAGCCATATCTTGTGAGGTGCTCCTGCTCTACTGAGCTCTGATGGAGATGGTACTAAAGCTAGACCCTTCTTCAACAAGAGGGATTCTTAGAGGAGAGGCCATGGACCAGAAGCACCTAAGTTCCATCTTTCTTAGTTCCCCATCCCACCTTAATGGACTTGTCCAAAAGTCTTCGGGAATACTCAGCAGGAGGTTTACTGGTCCAGAGGTCCAGTTCCTGGAAGACCCAGGTTCTCATCAGAGTTGTCAGATGCCCACACTATCCATATACGAATGAAGGCTGGCAGAGTCAAAGTCAGGGATTCCCTGCCAGCCATGTGGTCTGATGCAGAAACTCAAACTGAAAATCTGTCCATATTGTGGCATATGGAAGAGCCAGGGCTTTGTCAGGAAATGTAAGATAGACACCTTGCTATAGATACAGCTGCATGCTGCAGAGACAAGCATGGTTTCATTATCCTGCATCCTCTCCCAGAAAGCCAAGAGCCATGCTCTGCAGCAGAGCTGAGCAGAATTTATCTGATTTGAGGTTACTGTGTTTTCCCACTGTTCATCTTCTGTATCTTTCTGCCAGTCTAAGAACAAGGCAGCCGGAAGCACCCACCTTGTGGGAGGTCCTTCCAGGAAGTGGTATGGGTAGGCACTCACTCATCTACAGATTCATGAATGCATAGGATAGATCTGACAGTGTATGAAGTACTGAGAAGATGCAGGAAAGCAGGCTAAAGTTGATGTGTGCACTGAAGAAATGCCATAAGCCATAGGGAACTATGACTCTAACCTGTGTCCCATGGGAGAAAGAAGCTGGGAGCATTCTCCCAGCCAGAGTCAGCCTCCTCGGTAAGCCACGCTGGGATCATGTATGTGTATTGAGCTTTCCAAGAAGATACAGCAGGAGGATCCAGAATGTGCACTAGACCTTGGTACCAGGAACCCTAAAAGCAGGAGCCACCAGACAAGTCGGTGTAAGGGGAGCAGAGTGACAGCCATGTGGAAACTATGATGGCATGTTGTATGCTCTGGAAGAGATGACACATCGGCACGATGAGGTCCCACTTTCCACAAGCAGTTCAGGTTAGAGGAATGCAGCCTTGACTAGGTGATTGCTGTCTGTGGGCGGTGACTGTAGGAAGATGCAAAGGAACTAAAAAGACTTGGGAGCTACCACTGACAGGACATATGGGTCAAGGGGGCATGGAGCTGAGGGGCAGGAGAGCGAAGGGCAGCCGAAGAATCCCGCCAGTCCTGCTGGGCGGTTAGTGAGGACCAGGATTGGGCTAAAAGGCATAGCTTTGGTTTGGGGCATTTCACAGTCTTCTCTTACTGAGAAAAAAAGTCCTTGGTGAAATAAATTTTGAGGAAAAGTTATTTTGACCCGTGGTTTTGGTCCAAAGTCACTTGGCTTCTTTGTTTCCGGGCTTTGTGAAGCAGAGCCTCGGCAGGAAAGGTAAGGCAGAGCTGTTCACATCACAGCTGCAGGGGCCAGGGAGAATGCTAGGGAAGGCTCTAGAAGTCAGATACAACCTTAAAGATGGGGCTCACTGAATCTCTCCCTACAAAAAGACTTTACCTTCCAAGGGCCCATTTTGCTCTGAACTTGTTGGTGGATTAACTTATGAAATGAGGTCCTGGGCATCCAACTGCCTTTCAATAGCACCATCACTGTTAGCTCAGCGTTCAGTGTGAACTGTTTAGGGGACAATTTATATAGAAGCCATATCAGACATGTCAATATGTAGGAAAGGTCTCACCATCTGAAAGATGTAACCCGTGTGACAGAAGAACTCCTGAGAAATGGAGAACCAGAAGAGCCAATGGCATAAGTCAGTCAATGGAAGTCAGAGGGCATGGGAAAATGGACATCTCAGCTCCAGCAGAGGGTAAATCCACCCTTCCTCTGCCTTTGTGTTCGGTCTGGATCCCTCAGCTTAGTGGATGATGTCCCTCCATTGAACCTTTACTGTCTACTGGTTCAAATGCTAACCTCTTCCAGAGGTATCCTCACAGATGCTCCCAGAGATAATCTCTGGCCAGCTACCTGGTCCTCTCATGGCCCCGTCAGATCGACATGTGAAATGAACCATCGTCACATCATCTCTTGTTCCATCTTCTGGTTGTCACCCAGGACCTCTCTTTCCTCACATTCCATATGCAGTCTCCAGGAGCCCTGTCTCTTCTACGTGTGCAGCATCTGGCTATCTCCCATGTCCTCTATGGAGGCGCATTAACCTCAGTCACATCACCTTTCACAGACAGCAGTTCAGGGTCCATCTAAGCAGCCTCCTCCCTGCGCCTGCCTCTGCCCCACGTTTATTCCCATTAGCATAGTCAAGGAAGTCTTTTATACCACCATCTAGTCTCATATTCCTTCAGGCTGGTGCCACCACATCACCCAGAGACCCAAGCCCTTAGAAACCGCTGACAGAGCCTCTGGGATTGTCTCTTCCTCCCTATCCCCACTCTTGTCCCTGATGTCCCTTGGGGCCTGTGATGGTTGGCCTTGGATGCTAACTGGATTAATACCTACAACTATAGACATTCACCTCTGTATGTCTGTCTATAGGGGTATTGCTGGAGAGAAGTGACATGTGGGACAGTAGTTGGAAGAAAAGACACCTCTCCCAATTGTGAGTGGCATCCGTCAACAGGCCGTGGAGATGTGGGAGGAAGGCAGTGTCCACAGACAGCCCACAAGGCTCCGTCTTCCGAGTATGACAATGGCCTGTAGTCAACTAACACTGGCCTCCAGCTTCTTCAGTGTTCCAACATGGATTCATAGCACCAACCCTCAGAGAACTGCCAGGCTTTAGTATCAGACTGGGACCGTTGATGACATAAGCCAATCTAATAAATCACCTTTTATGACATGCACATACTCTGTTGGTTCTGAAACCCTGACTAGTCCAGCACCTTTGCACTGGCTGCCCACTCCCGACATTCCCTCCATGTCTAACTCCTGAATTCAGTGGTTTAGACTGCACAGCCATCCTAACTTGCAAGGCTAAGTCCTAGTTTTTCATCCCATCAGGGTCCAGGGATGTATCATGTGTCCGCACAACATTCAAACTGCTACACAACAGAGACACAGTCATTCCTTCATATCTGTTTCATGCTGGATTCCCCACACTGAGACTATATGAGTTCCCTTTCTTGTTGCTGTGACAAACTTTAAAAGGGGGATATTTTGGAGTAAAAGGTTTTTATGGTTAGTGTCCTTCTCTCTCCCTGGGGGTTCTGCTTGGCTACCAGAGGTGGCCTCTTCAGGTTCCATATCCCTACTGCTGTAAGTCTCAGCTAAAGTCACCTCCATAGACTCCTAGGGGGCCTCCCTCATCCCAAGTCTCTGACACATCCTAGAGATGCCTCCACTCCCCACTGCTCCCCCACCACCTGCAGGTCTCCATTCACTCTTCTGGCCCTCTGTCCTGTCTCTCCCCACACCTGATCCTGAACACACCCTCCATTTCCCCCTCCCACCCTGTTTCCTCCCTTCATCTGCCTCCTATGACTGTTTTATTCCGCCTTCTAAGTGAGATTCTAACATCCTCACTTGGGCCTTCCTTATTGTTTAGCTCCTTTGGGTCTGTGGAGTGTAGCATGGGTAGCCTGTACTGTATAGCTAATATCCACTACCATGCATGTCCTTTTGGGTCTGGATTTCCTCACTCAGAATATTTTCTAGTTCCATCCATTTGCCTGAAAAATTCATAATCTCCTCTTTTTAATAGCTGAATTTATCTTGTCTACAACAAAATGCAGGGACAAAGATGGAGCAGAGACTGAGAGAATGGCCAACCAACAACCAGCCCAACTTGAGACCCATCCCAAGGGCAAGCACCAATCCCTGACACTATTAACAATACTGTTGTGCTTGCAGACAAGAGCCTAGCATGACTGTCCTCTGAGAGGTTCCACACAATAGCTGAGTGAAACAGATGCAGACACCCATAGCCAAACATTGGACAGAGCTTGGGGACTTATGGAAGAGTTGGGGGAAGGATTGAGGACCCTAAAGGGGATAGTAGCTCCACAAGAAGGCCAAAAGAGTGAACTAACCTGGACCCTTGGGGGCTTTCAGAGACTGAGCCACCAACCAAAGAGGGTGCACAGACTAAATCTACCCCACCCTACCATCATATATGTAGCAGATGGGTAGCTCAGTCTTCATGTGGGTCCCCCAGCAACTGGAGTGGGGGCTGTCCCTAAAGCTGTTGCCTGTCTATGGAATCCACTCCCCTAACTTCGGCTGCCTTGTCTGGGCTCAATAGGAGAGGATGCACCTAGTCCTGAAGAGACTTGATGGGTCAGGGTTGGGGATATGCAGGGAGAGCCTCCACCTCTCATAGGAAACGGGGAGGGAGGATGGAGGTAGGGGCTGGGTGAGGGGGGACCAGAGAGGGGGCAGCAATTGGGATGTAAATAAATAAACTAATGGGGAAAGGGGGGATATTTTGGCGGGGGGATATTTTGGCGGGGGGATATTTTGGCTTACCATTTCAAGATTTGTTTAATTATTTTTACAGATTTATTTTTAATCCTATATATGTGTACAAAAATGCAGGTGTCCACAAAAGGACAGAGATATCAGATCCTCCTGGAACTGGAGCTGCTAAATGCGGATGCTGGGAACTGAACTTGGGTCCTTTGCAAGAGCAGCACATGCTCATGACCACTGAGTCATTTCTCCAGCACCTTGACTCAAAAATTAAAAAGAGAAGACATACTGATCCATTCTAGAGGGAAGGCATGACAGCAAGAGCAAGGGACAACAGGTCACATCTTGTCACCATCAGAAAACAGGGCAGGAAGTGTGCCCCAGCTATACACACTGCAGGCCACAACAGATGCCCCACTTTCTGCAGTGGGGTTTCACAACCTCTTTAAACCAGCCGAGAACCAAGGTGTCCAAGCACATGAGTCTATAGGGATACTGCACACTCAAAACATAATAGACACCACGAGGCAAAGGGTTTTTTAAAAGTGGTTTATCATGAAGTATTATGAAAACTAATCAGGAAGTAAAGGCCTGCTCTTGGGAAGGAAAGCAGACCAAGCAGAGGTCTGTTGGATCCTCTAGCTCAGCCATGTGAACACCTAGGATACCTGCCATGGCTGCTGGCTGTAGGACTGTCCCTTCCTAGCCTCCACTCCAGGTCTTGCTCTCCAAGCTCCCACCACACAGCAGCCCTGGCTTGTTGATTCGCCTTTATCTTTCTCCTCAGCTAGATCAGCTCGTCAAGGGCAGGGGCAGGGTAGAAGAGACGAAATGGGAGCCAGTCCGAGCCAGCTCAGCGATCCACCCAGCCTACTGCCCATTTGTCCATCCCATGGGTAAGGATGGTTTCCGCATTTCTGAATTGCTAGAACACAATCAAAGTATTATTTTGCAATCTGGAAATAATGAAGTTTGGCCTTCAATGTCCATAAGTAAAGCTTTGTTTATTCTGTGGTGCTAAGAACTAAACTTGGGGTCTTAGCATATGCTGGCCAAGTACCCTACCACTGAGCTCCTTCGATGCCCTATAAAGTTTTATTGGACCAGGGCTGCTCCATGTCGATGTGTTGTCCACAATGGTGATTGCTGGAGAGGCAGAGATAGACTGTTGCTACAGAGACTGGGGCTTACACGAGCTGTGGTGTTTAGCACTGTCAGGAGTTCAGCATGGTTATATTTGCAGCATTAAGCAGGCCAGATAGATGAGGGGGCCCAAGTAAGGGTAAGAGGCATGAACAGGTAATGGAGGACCACAGATTTATTAAAGAAACACACAGAGATACACAGAGACACATATACACACAGACACACAGATACAGACACACAGACAAACACACAGACACACACACAAACAAACAAACACACACACACACACACACACACACACGGCACCACTGTACTTTGTCCTTGGAGGACCTGAGTAGGAGGAAAGCTTAGAGGGAGAGGGCTGTATGGTCAACAGAGAATTTCACTGTGGAGTCCAAGTGTCAACTTGGCTGTTTCCTATCCATCCCCCACAGCCAAGCCATGTCCATGAAAGCCCTACAGCTTTCCCTGCAAAGCATGGGAACTAAGCACCTTCTGGTCCTCACTCCAATGCAGATGATGGTGTCTTCATGTCTTGACTTGCCTCCCTAGCTTCTCCTGGGGTTCTAGGGGAAGTTTTGACTCAGAATCTAGGCTCTGTCTGGACCCATCTTTAGGTCAATTGCCAGGGTATCTTCACTTCTGCCAAGCACTGTATAAGGTGGCATGAATTCTGTATGGAATTTCAGAAGTGGAAAAAGCATATCTTGGAGATGCTAAAAATTGCCTGGCAGACGCTGGTCTTTGGTCTTCACAGACTGCCTTACAGCACAATGGCCTAGGGCATGATCCAGGTCACAGCCTCCAGTAAAGTCCACACTGCCATATTTTTGGAAATTGCCCTCCTGGGTGAGGGTTAAATACATCACACTCACTGTTTTAAAGTATGCTGATTTGGGCTAGGATATAGCTCAGTGGCAGAGTACTGCCTAGCACACAAGGCCCGGGGTTTGAGCTCCAGAACCACATAAACTGGATGTGGTATTGCACACATTTTATCCCAATACCTGGACGTGGAAGCAGGAGGATTAGAAGTTCAAAGTCGGAGTGGGCAAGCAAGGTGGCTGAGCAGGTAAAGATATTAGCCACTAGGCCTGATTCCTTGAGTTTGATCCTTGGGACCTATATGGTAGAAGGAGAGGACTGACTCCCCTAACCTGTTCATAGACATCCATGCTTTTACACATATGGTCACAGACTCCCTCCAACAAATAAACAAATAATGTAATTAAAATGTTAAAAAAAAAAAAAGCCAGGCAGTGGTGGCACATGCCTTTAATCCCAGCACTTGGGAGTCAGAGGCAGGCGGATTTCTGAGTTCGAGGCCAGCCTGGTCTACAGAGTGAGTTCCAGGACAGCCAGGACTATACAGAGAAACCCTGTCTCAAAAAACAAAAAAACAAAACAAAACAAAACAAAAAACCAGACAAGAAAACAATAGTGAGTCAACAGATAGGGATCTGGCTGCTATTCACAGTTCCCAGCAAAAAGATTCTCCCAACTACCATGCAGAGTAGCCTTGAGTAGATTGAGAGGCAGAGGGGAAACATGGAGAGGCAGGCAGGCAGGCATGAGGCAGGCTTGGCACTTCCATATGAGTGGCTAGGCTGGAAGATTGGTGGCCTTAAGTTAAGAGTCCCATAAAGGGAGTGGCGGGCATAGCTGGTGTGTATGGGAAGGGTACTCTCCTAAGGGAGTTCTTTATTATCTGATGGCAGCTGGCCCACACATGGAGGGCATCATGGACTCAAGCAAGTTGTCAAAGCATGAGAAGTTTTAAAATCTGCATTCTACAGTGGCTCAGTGTTTGACAACCACACATGGCTGGCGATGAATGCTGAGCCTTCCTGAACTTCTTGGACACTGAATCTTTACAGAGCCCCAACAGGAGAGACTGGGGAGACCCCAGACTCCAGCTCCACCTGAAACCAAGCTCCTAGATTCAGTGAGACTCTGCTTCTGCTTCCTGATTGTGTGGGCTTAGACATGTCAAAGGCCTTCAGGACACAAGCCAGGTGCGGAGCCTAAGCCTGTAGAGTTTGAGAACCTGGGCAAGATGTTATCTTGAAAGAAAATTAAAAACGAGGAGCTGGTGAGGCCAGCTGGGCTCATCAGGTAAGGGCAGTGGCCCCCAAGGTTGCTTACCTGAGCTTGATTCCCCAAAATACACAGGGTGGAAGGGGAATTGACTCTCAAAAGTTGTTCTCTGGCCTCCACAAGCACACACAACTTCTGTCCTCATACACAATAAATAAAACAATGTTAAAAAAGGAAAAGAGGAGAAAGGAGGGAAGGAAGGAAGGAAGGAAGGAAGGAAGGAAGGAAGGAAGGAAGGAAGGAAACCCAAATGGTGGTTGTGATACTTACCAGTTTCAGCTGTTTTCCACAAGCAGGTGGACTCTGCCAGCCTAAGGCCCATAGGGCTGAGTGACAAGTGACCAGAGCTCATGTCTCATTCTGCCGCCTGTTTGTAAGCTGGAATGATTTATCTCAGCATTTTCATTTTTCAAAGAATAATAGTAATAAACAGTGCCTATCCCACCTACTGGAGATTGCCCTTACCCAGGCCACATGATGCAGACTGGAAGGCACTCGTATGTTCCATAGAAACCATAGTGTGGTAAATGCCTCCACTTCTAAAAGCTTCTCCTAGCCTTCATTTATCTCCAGGAGGCATTAGCACTTTCACAGGCTTGGAATACAGGACTTAATAAATCTTATCTGACTTTTGAGGGGCCAGGAGCCCCCAGCTGTCACCTGGCCTACACATCTTATGAAGAGTGGCAGATGGCAAGCGTGCACAGGAGCAGCTGTGAGACATCACAGTCACTCGGGAGGCACAGATGGAAGCCACCGCAGGGACCAGGGCACACCTCTTACAATGGCTGACATCCAAGGAGCTGACGGTCACAAATGAGGGTGCGGTGGCAGGAGCGCTCATTTACTGCTTGCTTGGATGATGACTGGGCTGAAGACAGCTCAGTAGTTCTGTACAAAACTAAACAGAGTCCGATCACGACTCAGGAATCACACTCGGATACATTTGCTGGAAACTATGTCCACACAAAAAGCTCCACACGATGCTTACAGAGGCTTATTTATTTCAATAAAAAGGGGAAGTGAACGGATAAACCCTACAATGTGTGGGGCCCATCACAGGACTTTCCAGAAGAGCGAAACTTTGGATCAATAAAGCATCAGGGCTTGGCTGGGCCTGGAGGTGGGGTGTCCACACGGCAGGTGCACTGGAGGGGTTTTAGGGCAGGGAAACAACTCTGTATGACACTGTAATGATGAACAATGTTGTCACACACCTGTCAAGCCCCAGTGAACCTGTGTAGTACAGCACGTGCCTAATGTAAACTATGAACCTCAAATGATAGTGCGTTGATATTGACCATAAATGGAAAGCAATGTACACTATTAAGGCAAGATGTCACTAATAGGCCAGGCATAGGGTTCCCTGCCAAGATTCCCAATCTCTGAGGAGTCACCAAGATCAGTAGTGCTCAGGAGTTCAAGTCTAGCCCTGGCAACACAGTGAAACCTTGTTCTGTTAATGAAAAGCAAGGCTGGCAAGAAGACTCAGCCTGTAAAGGTGCTATAACTAAGCCTGATGTCCTCAGATTGAGCTCCAGAACTCATAAGGCAAAAGGAGAGGCTCGTTCTTTCTCATTGTGTGTGTGTGTGTGTTTGCCATGCCGGAAGATGACATTCTAATGTCAGGTCTCTTCTACCATGGCACTAGGGAGACTTGGGTCTGGCCATAGTGCTTTGCTGGCTGAGCATGTCACTGGCCCGTCTTCCTTGCATTTACAAGGTGAGTTTTTTGTTTCCTTTGCAGCTCTTCACATGTGTCTTTGCTTTGCACACTGGCATCTGAACTCCGGTAGGTCATGGAGAGGCTCTCTGGTCAGATCTGGGCTCTAAATGCCACGGTTTGGGTGTCCACTCTTTGTCTAGTTTGGGAAGTTGCCTGCTCTGACTTTCCTGAGCAGACTGCTTTCTGGTTTCAGCACAGCTCCTGTTGGTTGGTCTCTGCCTTTGGTCTCTTCATCACAGCTCAGTTTCTGTTTGGATACTGATGCTTGAACTCTGTATTTCCTCAACCTTATCCTCCACTCTTGACATTTTTTCTTCTGCTTGGTTCAGGGTGTTCAATGTTTTCTACCATGGGTGAGTTTGTTGGCTTAGCTTTTTTTTCCCCCAAGTTTTTCATTTCCACCATTTCTGTTTTGTTTTCAAAATCTCATGTTCCTTGTTGAATTTTCCTGCCACGCTGCTAACTTGTGCATACATACTGATGACTCTCGTCCATTTGGCTGACATTTTCTTCCATGTGCCTGACCATCTTCTCTGGGCCCTGGATTCAGCCCATCTGTTGTCTGTATCCTCTGAAGTCACTGGTCAGTCTTACAAGTAAACCTCTGAACCCACTGTCTCTTGCCTACCTTGGTGTCTCTGAATTTAGTGTCTGGAGAGTTAGGCTCTTTTGAAGGGTCATGTTACCTGGCTTTTCCACATGTTTCTGTGCTGTGGTTTGCACATTTGTTAGTGGGGCCTCTTTCCAGTTTTGTTTGGGGATCTTCCCATGAGCAGACTAGTCTAGAGGGTTGGATCCCCAACACTGCTCAAAGCAAAGAAAGTAAACCATTGTAACAACCTCAAACCCTGCAGTACACAGAATGACTGAAAATCAGTTAGAGCCCTGAGCAGACCAAAACTGATCTAAGCCTGGAAATGTCTAACATAATGCAGAATGTGCTGTCAGGTTAGAAAGTCAGAATAAATGTGGGGACAGTAAATGAGATGAAAGAAAGGCGTAGAAAGAAGGAAGGGAGGACAACAGGGGAGCAAGTTAAAGGGGGAAGGGGGAAACAGAGTATAACAGAACGCTTTGGGAAAAGGAGCAAGAGATGAAAAAAAAAAACAGAAAAAAGAAAAGAGCACCATACCATTTCCCAGTAATTAGAAAGTTTAAAAAACAAAATTACACCAATGTAAGAAGAAAAATAAAAAAATTAAAATGCTAGAACTTTTTTAAAAAATGAAACAAATAAGATAAGTCAAAAATAGCTATAAAGATAGAGTAGAAAGGAAAAGGGGAGAGCTCAACAGGGAGAGGGGCTTGCCACCAAGGCTGAGGGTCTGAGTTCAGTCCCCGAGACCCACCGAGTGGATCAGCTTTGACTTTGGAAAGTTGACCACTGACCTCCACACTTGTCCAGTGGCTCACATAATGAGTGTAAATAAAATTTTAAGAAAAGAGAGATGCAGATGGAGCAAGATGTTTTGAAGAAGACATTGCCCAACAGCACTGCACAGTGGCCGCTGTGTCAGCGGGTGGCTGGAGGAAGAGCCAGTCGGCCCTGTGAACACCTGATGCTCCCTGAACCCTGGCTGTGCAACCTAGCCTTCTTATACTTAAGAGGAGGGAGGAAGCCGGGTGGTGGTGGCGCACGCCTTTAATCCCAGCACTTGGGAGGCAGAGGCAGGCGGATTTCTGAGTTCCAGGACAGCCAGGGCTACACAGAGAAACCCTGTCTCAAAAAAACAAAAGAAAAAAAAAAAAAAGAAAAAAGAAAAAAAAGAGGAGGGAGGAGAGAGAACTTCAGGACATGTGACTAAGATTGCTCACGGTGTGAACCTTGCGCTGAATGGTCAGAAGAGCAAGGACCAGCTTGTGTCCTGTGGCTAGTCTGGACAGCTGCAGATACAGTCCTGGGCCCTAAGTCTCACAGGTCTGGTATCTGACCATGGATCTGCTGCACCAGTCACACCGGAGGCCGGATCTGGGCTGTACCATGCTTCTTAGTCTAGCCGCCCAGGTCCCAAATGTGAACCACATCTGGACTGGCTTGGGTTTGACTGTTCTTTCCAGAAGGACTGAGGTGAAGCTGTGATGACCCACAGGATGGGTGTTAGTTAGGCACTGAGGGATCAGGGGCCCCTAAGATTCTATTCAACATGGACATCTGCCCAATTACACATAGTCTTAGAAGTTATAACTGTGTGAGAGGGAGAAAGTGCCTGTAGATTCTGCAGCAAGGGACATGAATAAACTTTTTTATTTGAGAATTGGGGGGTGTGGTCAAAAAAAAAACAAAACAATTGCCCAAGAAGAAGAAAAAATGCATGAGGGCTGGAGAGATGGCTCAGTGGTTGAGGCTACTTGCTGCTCTTCCAGAGGACTTGGGTTCAATTTTCAACATGGCAGCTCACAACCATCTACAACTCCAAATGTTCTCTTCTGGCCTCCACAGCCAGCAGGCAGGGATGTGGTACACAGGCATACATGCAAGCAAAACACTTATACACATAAAATAAAAATTTGAAAAAAGTAATCTTTTTTAACTTGAAAAAAAGAAAAAGGCATTGACAAGATTGAGCTGTAACGGCATAAAGAATAAAAACATGCATTCATTGTTTTAACACAATAAAGTGAAACTACTACTAAAAGCAGTAAAAATTAATTGGGAGAAGAGGAGGAGAAATGAGTGAGGAGCATCAGCCGAGTTGTGTGCTCTGCCCCTCCCACAGTCCTTGCTTCTACTGAGCCTCTCTGCCCTGCAGCTCTGACTGCTCCTGGAGCTGCCTCCTCTGTACAGCTTGCCTTCTTTGTATACTGGGGGCCTCTGCTGGCCACAAGTAGCTTTGCAGTGTGTGAACTGTGCAGGCCTTCTGTGTGGGGGGTGTCTCCCAAGTATGCTGCAGTGGGAGAGCAACCCCAGCGCTGAGATATGTTCAAGCAGAGACCCCGTCCTCATGGTTCATAACTCACCGAGCACTGATCTCCCTGGAGCGAGATCAGCAGTAGGTGTAGAGGATTATGCTGCAGACAGGTGGCTCTGGGGGTTGATCTATCTGCTAACCTCTGGCTAAGGGTTGTCAAGTCCAGAGTTTTCTCCGCTGATGACTACTGCATGCTAAGCTCTTCTCTGTCCCTCCTGCCCCTGTGCTTCTCGGCCTAGTTTCTTTTCTGTGTTATAGTCTGGGGTTGGCTCATATCTTCCAAACTGTGATACACAGTGCTTGCTCGCTGGTGACTAGCTGGTGACACACTTCTAGGGATTCCCTTGTGGCTGCCTACCATCTTGCCTTGGGAGTTCTGCAATTACTGATGCACTGTGGTATCCTGCTTTGTGTGGGTCCTGGGATCCAAACTCAAGTCTTCACACTTGCTCTGGAAGTGATTTACCCATTGAGCCACCTTTCCAGCTAGAATAGCATTGGTCAATTCTCATGCCAATTCTTGGCCTTACCCAGCTCCCATGCAGACTCTTCTGAATGGTGCCTATGAAAGTCTTGCTCTAGAGGAGTTATTGCTGAGGCTACTTTTCCATGGACAACAGGCTAGCCTGCAGAGCCTGACTGCTCTATGATAAAGCAAATTACTTTAATAAGGGAAGGACGCTCCCCCAAACATCCCCACCAGCAGGAGGCACTAACTTCTGCCTAAACAAAGAGCAAGAGCAGCATACAGTTTTCTTGTTTTTGTTTTTTGTTTTGTTTTGTTTTTTTGAGACAGGGTTTCTCTGTATAGCTCTGGCTGTCCTGGAACTCACTCTGTAGACCAGGCTAGCCTCGAACTCTCGAACTCAGAAATCCACCTGCCTCTGCCTCCCAAGTGCTGGGATTAAAGGCGTGCGCCAGCACCGCCTGGCTAGCATAGTTTTATTCTTACTTACTGGATTACTGGCTCAGTAGGTTCTCTTAGATGTTTACTGCATTAGAAAATAACAGACTTGTTCTTCAATGCTACCTGCATCTTTTCTCAGGATTGTCCGTTCTTTACATTTTAGGCAGCTTTGCTCTTTCCTAATCTGTGTACTCCACACTATGTATGTGCCCTTGCTACAGTGTTGTCCTTGGGCAGGTGTTTTGGTATGTAACAACTATTGTGACTTTATTTCTAAATAATTCATTTTTAAGCCTCCCCCGAGCCCTGTCAATTGGTAGGAGCTTTTATTTATGTTGTTTTATATACTTATTACTTTACACAACTCAAAATTATACACTCAATAATAAAAAAAATCGCTGGGCAGTGGTGGTGCACGCCTTTAATCCCAGCACTTGGGAGGCAGAGGCAGGT
The DNA here is from genome assembly GCF_004785775.1 of Grammomys surdaster. Classification (NCBI taxonomy): domain Eukaryota; kingdom Metazoa; phylum Chordata; class Mammalia; order Rodentia; family Muridae; genus Grammomys; species Grammomys surdaster. The sequence goes on from NW_021621022.1 coordinate 5,961,590, forward strand.
AGATTTCTGAGTTCGAGGCCAGCCTGGTCTACAGAGTGAGTTCCAGGACAGCCAGGGCTACACAGAGAAACCCTGTCTCGAAAATTCAAAAAAATAAAAAAATAAATTAAAATAAAAAATCAAGCCAATATCTCATTTGTGTGGCTAAATATAAAAATTTCATGTTTACCTCCAATTTTTTTTTACAAGAAGCTACGAAGTCTTATAGGGTTGTTCATAAATTACTCTGGACAGTTTCATTATTATTTTTCTTTACTTGCTGTTATTTTGTTGTGATCATCCAGAATTTTTAGAATTGAGATTTTCTTTGCTATCTGGTGATTAATTTCTTTTTAAAAAAGATTTATTTTTATTTATGTGTATGAATGTGTGTGCATATGGAGGGGTACCCAAGGCCAGAAGAGGGCATCAGGTCCCCTGGAACAGGAGTTACAGATGATAGCCACAATGGGGGTGCTGGGAATATACTAACCCTGGTCCTCTAGAAGAGCAACCCAACTTGTGGTTCTAACCACTGAGAAATCTCTACAGCCCCAAAATGTATGGTTTTTGAGATAGCTTTTTAAAAAAAAAATTATAATTTTCATCCTGGATTCTATTTTTGTCTTGTATAAATATCTACATATTTATTAAGATTTCTCTAAAATATCTTTTTTATAGATTTTAAATCTTTGTTTTTATTTCTTTGCCATGCTGGGAAAAACTCAAAGCTTTTTATATGTAGATACGTGCAGGGCTGTAGCTCGCACGTGCCTGTGGGTCCTGTTGGGCAGAGTGGTGGATCCCACGTGTCTGCCACGACTCAGGGAGGCAGAAGCACAGGAATTTGACTGAGTTCACTCCACGCAGTGCAGAGCGGATGCTGGGCTGAAATGCAGTGGGGCTCCGTCCAGGCATGGAGAGGTCTCAGCCTGAAGTCACACAGGGACAGAGCTCCTGAGTGGGGGTCTCCAGGCTGAAACAGCTGACCAGGTGACTGGTAGTCTCTGTCTTTGGGCTCCCAGATGCCTCTGGGAGCCGTGGAAGAACTGAGACGGACGGCATACTGGCTGGACCGGCCTGCAGCCGAGAAGGACAAGAGGGAGAGTTCTGGCAGCGCCCCTCGGGGTAGAGACTCTTGGTTACGGCACTTGCTTGGCTGGGTCAGCTAGCTTGCTTGAGTTGGCAGGCCTCCGCGGTGGGAATGTAGAGAAGTCTTCTAGCGGGAGTTAAACAGTAGCTCAGTAGTCAAAGGCCTTCTCCACGGTTTCCTACAGTGGGGCCCCAATGACACGAGGAAGTTCATGGTTTTAAAAGGTTTATTGTCATGGCAGAAAGTGGATGAGCTATACCCCCACCCCCTATCACCTCAGGGCAGACCTGAGTTAAATAGGGAGGGAGGAGGGTCTGAGAAGGAATGCTTAATTGGCTATGCCCTCTGACCCTTAGGTATCTCATTAATATGGAGATCTCTCGAGGCCCTGAGGCCTGTAGTCATGCCCTCTACCTGTGGAGTGGCTGGTAGGGGTGTTGCCCTACATGACTGAAAGGCTCGGATCAATGGAGGTCTTTGGCCTCGTGTCAGGAGCCTGGAGTCTGAGAGTGTGGCGAAATGTACGCCATCCCTTGCAGGGTGGGTCTCCAGCCATCTCTAGCCAGTGCTCCACCAGAAACCAAGCGATCCTTTCACAGTCCCACAGGTAAGTACTCTTCTTCTGAGCTACACACTTAGCTCCCATCAACTGACAAATATAAATGATAGGATATACACTTGTGAGGTGCCATGTGACATTTTGGTGCATGATCCTATGAGGTACCTGGTCATGTGTGATCTAGAATTTTTATACAGCCGGATATTCTTGGCTTTCAGAGAGACATTTAAGAAAACATTTAAACTTACTTCTATTTATTGAAATTACTGGTGTGGTTAGCACAGTCCTAATTTTCTTTTGTTTTACACTTACTGTACTTTTTTCTATTTTCTGACTTTTGTCAGATTACAACCTTCTTCTAATGACTTGGGCGTTCTGTGTTATGGTTCCAGTTTTGTGCTGGTACCCTCTCATTTTAAACTCAGGGTTGTTTTGTTTTAAATCAGGGTCTAGCGCTGATCAAACTGCGCCCATTCTCTTGGGTGCCCTGCCTGTGGATGACAGGGAGCAAAGATGCTGTGTCTGAGTTGGCTCGGGCAGCTTCTCCTACTGTGAGGGAAAGTAGCTGAGAGCACTCATTCCAAAACAAAAAACACAGACAAAGGCATTGTCCTCAGACAAGGGGCTGTGGTGGCAATATCGAATGTTGAGGTGCAGCTGTTGGAGACTTAGACCTCTCTAAAGATTCAAATTATACTGTCAGGCTAACGAACACCTTGTAGCATGGAAAAAGACTGCTGCATCTGGGCTGACAGTTGGCAAGGTGAAAACAGAAAGAACCAGGAGTCAGATGGCAGGTTTGCCTTCTGGCTAACAAGTGGGGTCATGGTGGCTGGGAGCTAAGAACCACCAGGAATTACCTACAGGAATTACCAAGGCCTGAACTAAAGACAAGCTATAAGTTGTTGCCAGCTGTACTTAAGACTTTGTTTAACAAGGCAAGGGAAGCAGGAATGAGAGGAAATGATGGTCTGGAAGAAGGGTTTTCCTCCACGGCATGTCACCCGAGGCCATCTGATCAAACACCAGGGTGGGTCAGGAGGCAGAGGGAAATGAAGGCAGGGTGTTTTACTGTGGTTATGTGAGAAAAGCAGCACACGCTGAGGACTGGCAAGCCTGAGCAGCTTCATGGGCTTAGGGCTCAGGGGTGTCCACCACTGCCTGGGCCTGGCCTAGGGATGATTAAGGCAGAGCTGGATAACTACCAGTGAGCACTGGGTGAAGGGATATGGACTTTGGATCAACTGGTTTGAACCTGAAACCAAATGTCGTACGTAGACTGTCTCTAGGAAGCAGCTGGCCCCGAGAAGAACAGTCTTCCTAGATCTTCAAGGCCCCAGATGTAGCACTGTCCAGAAATAAGAAGGCACAGTTTCTATAAAAGTCTCATTAACGTGGCAAGGCTGACGAGGGGACAGAAGCAGGTGAAGGTGAGGCAAAGGGGGTGGTAAAAACTGGCTATGGTGGGAGTCTATTTAGTCTCTACAAAGGACCTCTGGGAAATATTCAAAGGTAGCCCACAGGGACTGAGAGATGGCCTTGGTGGCAAGCTACTTGCCTCTTAAGCATGAGGACCTGAGTTTCATCCCCAGGAACCCACATAATAAGAAAACAGAAGTGCTGGAGTGTTTTTGTAATCCCAGCTCCAGAGAGAGGCAGAGACAAGTGGCTCCCTGGGGCTCACTGGCTAGCTAACCTCGGCTAACCGGCTAACCGGTGAGACTCGGAGCAGGGAGAAGCCCTGTCAAAACACAAAATAGGTAAGTCTTGAGGAATGACCCAGGCTTGAACTCTGACCTCGAAATGTAGACAGGCACCTACACAAACAGAGACACTACACACACACACACACACACACACACACACACACACACACACACACCAGCCCACAAGAGACCAAACTTAGCTCCCCCCAGGTCACATGGAATAGTAACACAAGAACAGATAGCTTCAAAAGGGTTGTTATTGTTGTTATTTTGGTGTTTATTTGTGTTTGGTTGGTTGGGTTTTCAAAACAGGGCTTCTCTGTGCAGCTCTAGCTGGCCTGGAACTCTATCTGTATACCAATGTGGCCTTGAACTCAAGAGATTTGTTTGCCTCTGAGTACTGGGATTAAATGCCACCACAAAGGGTATTCTTTTTTTTTGGTTTTTTGAGACAGGGTTTCTCTTTTCTCTGTGTAGTTCTGGCTGTCCTGGAACTTACTCTGTAGACCAGGCTGGCCTCGAACTCAGAAATCCACCTGCCTCTGCCTCCCAAGTACTGGGATTAAAAGTGTGCGCCACCACCGCCCAGCCACAAAGGGTATTCTTAATTAGTGAATTTACATGGAAAATCTCATGAATATAGGCAACTGTATCACATTCAACAGTCACACTTCGAAGAAGCTCATCCCCATTTTGATGAACAAAACAACAAAAAGATCTGACCTAAATTAGAAAAGTCCAGCCCAGTTGGCCTGCTCCTCCATGTGATGCCTGCTTTCCGTTCTGAAGTTGGTGGAGCCAGCTCCCCCTGCTGGCGAGCATCCAGGAGAAGCAGGAGACAGGCTACCCAGCCTGCAGAAACTCAAACAGGACAACAGAGAGCAAGCCCCTTGAAGCCTCCACTCAAACAAGTCCAGCTGAGACATTAAATAGAGTTCACAGTGACAGGAAGCCAAGGCTGCTGAGAGCCTGCATCTGACCTCACTGACAACAAGAAGCATCCTCTGAAGTGCCAGAGGTGCTGCTGTCCCTTCTTGGTAGCTGCATTTTGTTTCAGAGTAAAGACATTCTGAATTCTAGGATGGCTGGAACTCATAGAGGGCAGGAGCAAGGAGGACGGCAGCCATGCCTTATGGACCTCCCATCCTGTTACCAAAGTTATGGTGGCCAGAGCTTGGGACCTGGTGGACTCTAACAAGCTAGGCTCTGACACCTGTCATCAACAGGTCAGTTAAAGATACAGTTAACAGGGAAAAGCAGGAAAAAGAGATGAATTCAACATGATCAAATAAATCAGCACGAGGCAGCTAGAGAGATTGCTCAGTAGTCACAAGTTCTGAACTTGGGTCAAGTTCAATTTCCAAGCACCCACATCAGGTGGTTTACAGCAGCCTTAACTCAAGCTCCAGGGGATCCAAGTTCTTGTGGCTTATACACACATACACAACACATACACACACAGAGCACACACTCACATAGATACACACACATACATGGATTAAAAAAAATACATCTATTTTTTTTTAATCAACAAAAGGAATCAGGCTCAGTGACACCCCACAAAAGCCCATCTTTGGGACCCTGATATGATTTAGGTTTAAGAAGGTAAGCACAGTCTCGGTCAAGGTTTGGTCCAACCATGCAGCTCTGATTCCTCCTACAGGTCTGACAAGTGGCCAGAACTGTGTGAACTCTCCTTGCAAGAAACAAGCTATCCTCTGGCTAACATTCCTCTCCCCACAGGAGATTTCTGGGGAAATTCTAATTTCTTGTGATCTATTGTTCAATAATCTGAAAGCCAAAGGGGAGGGGCACAAGTCCTCTTTAGAATGTCTTCATTTCTGCCAAGATGGTTACACTTAGAAGAGGCAATAAAGAAGCCAGTGGCTACAACCATCAAAGACTGCGTGTCACACACACCCTATACCCAGCATGGGGCAAGGTGCCCGATAACATGCAAACAATAAACCCCAGGCTTTGTCCTTCAAGAAAATTAGCTCATTAGACCTAAGAATGAAGGGAGAGCAGAACCTGCTCCCCCCACCCCCACCCCAAAGCAGCCATTGGCTCACTGATGCTCGACTGGACTACTGTCTAAGGTGGGAGTAGAAACAAGATACCCTGTCTCCACCCTCAGGCTGGTGAGGATCCTGGGAAGGAATGCAAACAAACAGTCTCCCTCCAGCAGGATGTGTAGTAGGCAGAGTCCTCCTGTTGGGTACAGAAATAACAGTGTGGCATCCGAGCAAGGTGAGTCAGGAGGCAGAGGAGGTCTACAGATACAAGGGACTGTATCTGTGAGGACTGTGGCTTTGGGCAGCAGCTAGCAAAGGCTCAGAGGCAAGGGTGCTGGGCACAGACTCAGGTTAGATAAGCAGCTGGAGAGTACAGAGGCTGGAGGACAATATCAGGTTCCAGAGACCAGGTGTGGGGTAACCTAGAAAGCCGGGTGAGGGAACAGGAGTAGGTGGTTCGCCTCAGGCTGGCTTACTCTTCACTTGACATGAGAACTGCCTTAGGACACATGACATCCTGTTCAATGCAGTCTCCTTCATTCTCCGACAAGCTGTTTTCTGAGTGGCACACAGCTGATAACAGAGATGGACACTCCTACCATCATGGAGCCTGTAGGTGGCCAACAGAGCCTTTGGGCAGTGGTGCCAGAAGCTAGAGGACTCCTAGAAAAGCACCCAAGGGCCGTTCTGTGCCTCACTGCTGTGTCCCCCGTGTTGGGTCACTGGGATGGGGTGAGCCTTGAGGTGTGTGTCTGCCTCCCATCTCTTGTTCCTTCTCTGCTCCCCAGCAGCGGAGTCAGTATGACCAGCAGCCTCCCCTTCTGCTACCACACCTTTCCTGCAGTGATGGACGGTATCGTCCTTAAACTGTGAACCAAAGTACACCCATCTTCCATTAAGCCACTTCCTGTCAGATAATCTGGTTCACAGCAATAAGAAAAGTAAGTGATAAGCTCAGCCAGGAATCCGCTCTGCATTCTGGGTCGGCCCACAGCTGCAGCCTCATCAGAACAGAGGACTGGATCCCACAAGCCAGGAGGACAGACCTGACGCTGGGCAGCTCTCCTCTGACCTCCACATGTACATGTATACTTACACATCCATGTACAAACATGCAAATAAATAGTAAAGGTTATCAGCAAATGCCGTCCCTTCACTAGGCACTAACAAATGTCGTCTGTGAAGGTCATTTCCAGACATATGTTCACAGCAATGCCACTCAAAATGGGCAAAAGACAGAAGCAACTCCATCAGTGAATGGATGAGCAAAATGTGCTTCCCCTGAATGCTATCTGGGCTTAGCCAGGAATGGACTCGAACCTTCCACTGAGTGAACCCTGACAACTCTATGTTAAATGAAAGGAGCCAGCAGCAAATGGACAGGTGCTGAAAAATTCCATTTCCCCTAGGCTCCTGAGGAATAAGATTCCTAAGGAGAAAGTGTGTATGGGGGGGGGGGGTAGTTAACGGTGTCAAGCATCACCTATGAATGATGGGAAGGGATGTGAGGATGCTCACACAGCAATGTGAGGGTGCTGTGTGACTAAACTACAGTGAAAAAAAATGGTTCAAATGACTGAGTGTCATCTCATCTATGATCTGGGACTTGGGAAGAAGGAAGCTGAAGCCTAGCCTAGGCTACATAATAACACCCTACCTTGACGTTCTTATTGCATTAGTGCCTGCGCACGTGTGAAGGTCAGAGAACAACTTGCTCTTCTTGTACCACGTGGGTCCCTGTGACTGAACTCAGGTCATCAGTTTTGGCAGCAAGTGCCTTCACCTGTCACCTGAGCCACCTGGTCAGCCACAAGATTCCATCTAAAAACAAAAAAAAACTAAAGAAGACTTGTTTAAAGTCTGAATGTGAAATATTATATGTATATTCTAATATTATGTTATGTATATTCTACTGCGATATTCCAAAAGAAAGGTTTCCAGGCTGCCTTAGCAAAGACAGAAATCCCAGGCCTTTATATCTAATCATCTTTAATACGAGGGGTTGAACCTGGGGCTTCTGGGGCTGCAGTCTGTTTCCATGGTAACCACAACAGGCAGATGCCTGGCAGGCAGGATCTCATCATCAAATCATCGATGTCACCTCAATGGTCTTCCACCCTCCCCTTCTCCTCTCTAAGCTATCTCCCCGAGGAAGCCCAGGCCCCCATCTTTGACTCCTATATCTCAGTCCAGTGACTCTGAAGCTCAGGCGCATGCTCTCTGGCTTCCTAGTCTCTCATGCCCTTCTCTCTACTCTGCAGCAGCTTCCCCTCTCCCATTTCCTACCTCCATCCTTTCCCAGCTCCTCCTCTTCCTTCACATTCAGAGGGCTGCTGGGGTGCAGACACTGCCCTACCCTGCCCTATTGGTCCCTTTAAAGTCTAACAGGTTATAGATTACCAACAGAGCTGGGTGAGTGGTATGCTGTAATCACAGCCCATGGGAGGTTGAGGCAGAAGGATCAGGAATTCAAGGTCATTGTCAATTACACAGTGAATTTCAAGGCTGGCCTAGACCAACATGCAAAGCGTCTTTAAATCTTGGCTTCTCTGTGCTCCACTTCTCTCCTCTCCTGGCCCAAGAAGGGCTCATATGTGTTTGACCTTTTCTCCCAGACAAGATGTGCCAAAGAGAGGCTGCAGGGCCTTCAGCTCTCATTCGTATCTCAACCAGACAGGACTAAAGTCATCCTAGACAGACTCTCATCTCTCCCGCTCCCACTGTCCTGTGTTTTAGCTCCATGGAGAACCACTTCCCATCTGAGTTCTCCAGAAACCACGACTCAGGTCACAGTATGCCTTCCAGGCCAGAGTCCCCCTAAAACCATAGTTCCCTGACCCGTGCTCTTCCCTCTTCTATAGGAAAGGCTGAGCATAAGTCTCGGCACCTGCTGGGTTAGGCACTGCCACACGTGTCGGTGATTTCTCTCTGCTCGGTGACTCTGTGGTGCTGTGTCCCTAACCCAGGGCCTTATATCACCACCACCACCCCGCCCCGTGACATTCCTGAATGTGTATACATTTACTCCTCAACTTCTTACTGGTTCCTGCAGACCCTCAGAGAATACAGGGGAGAGTTCCATGTACCCCCAAAGGGCTCCACCCACATGCCCCTTCTTCAAAGAAGCCTTTCCTAACTGCCCAGAGCAGCCTCCTCCCAAGGGAAGACAGTCATGAGACAAACATCAGTGGGGATGAGGCATTTCACCGAAGGCTGGTGTGTCCAGGTGACTTTGTTTAGATTAGCAGGAGCTTGTGGGCAAGGACTTGGGACTTAGAACCTGCAGGATAAGTCACCCAGCTGGCTTCAGCAGCTGTGTGCCCAGAAGCAAGTCACTGAGCAGCTCTGAGTTGCTTTCTTCCCTGTGGGTTGAAGGTGCATTCCTAACCCATCAGCATGTTGAAATGAGGTGAGGAAGTGGTACAGGAAGGGCCTTGTTCCAGGAGCCTACAGCCACACCCCAACCCCACCATCACAAGCTCACTCTGCTTTTTCCTGGACACTCACTCTGGTGGATTCTACCTCTTCCCCGTTCATTTCCCAGTTTGCAATCCAAGTATCTTCCTAGATAGAGTGAACAAGAACTAGAGCCCATTGTAATAGAGTGTATGGGGTGTTGTATTAGTTTCTTTCCTCATTGCTGTGGCAAGATACCTGGTACACATCGGCTTAAGAAGTGGTTTATTCTGGCTCACAGTTGGCCCATACAGATCCTCACAGTGAAGAAATCATAGCAGCAGGGCTGTGGGGCAGTGGTCACTGTGTCCACAGTCAGGAAGTAGAGAGATCAATCCTGGTGCTTGGCTCAGTTTCTTCTTTTCATCCAGTCTAGGACCCCAGCCCATTGGAGCTACATTTAGGGTGGGTTTTCCTACCTCAGTTAACCGAATGTAGACAATCTCTCACAGATACATCATGATCTCTCATCTAGGTGATTCTAAATCCCAACAAGTTGACAACCAAGATTAACCAGCAGAGAGACTTTTATAGTTTGAGTACAAAACTTGTCTCCGAAGTCTCATGTGTTAAGGGACTGCTTGCCAGCTGATGTCTTCTGAGAGATGATTAGGTTATGAGGGCTGCAACTTCAACAGGGAGTCAATTTTGTTGAAGAATTCTGAGCTGGATAAACCACGGCCATCTGGCTTCATTGCTTTTAGGCCTGTGGCAAGGCAGAAACATCACAGCAGAGGAAAACTGCTCACCTCAGGGGAGACAGGGAGCAGAGGGACAGGAAGGGCCAAGGATGCTCCTTCAAAGGTCCACCCAGGGAATTACTTCCCAGATGCTCTGTTCCATACTGTGCAATGGCGGCATGCTCAACTCTCGTTTCTTCCTCGTAACCAGTGTTATCATTTGTTGTATGTGGATGACCCTGGGTGCTTCATTCTTTCTATTTTATCTTCCTAGGCTTCTCTTTCTGTTGCTTTAATCTGAATTCTAGGATTACAGGTCCGACAGAGAAACTTGTGACAGAAATCAGAACTACCCACCAAGCAGTGGTGATATCCTTTGGTGCCAACAATTACCTACACCATCAGTTCCAGGTGCTAATCAAAGCCAAGCTCCTAAACCCTCTCTTACCCACATTCTGACCTCCATAAGCCCGCAGCTATGGTGGACACCCCAAAAACAATACTAGGTCTCTAGACTCAGTCTCCCAGTGCAGCCTCCCTGAGAATAACCCTCTCCTCTTTAGCTGCTGCCTTTTCTGTTTGGTCTTCTGAGGCAGGTGATCAGACCTCATCTTGGTGAGACATCCAGAGCCCAAGCAGGACCCTGGCCAGGATTCTAGCACTATGGTTACAGTCTGCCTTCCTCGTTTCTGGATGATAGGCCTCAGTGCTGCCTCCCTGAGTGAACATGTCTTCATTTCTCACGGTAGCAGGCCTGGGGCTACCGTGGCTATGCCATACAGTGAAATGAGCTTGTGTTTCACTGTCAAGCTGCTTCCTAAGGTGGGTGCACCCTATATGGCCCTGCCAGTGGCATGTAGTGTGTGTGAGGGTTTTATTTGTTCTGCATTTGTGCTCACACTGTCCTCAGTGTTAACTGCAGCCACCATACCAAGTATACAATGGAGTCACACAGTGAAGCCACACTGAATCTCCCTAGTGACTGACGGTGCTGCTGATCTTTACAGCTCACCCATCTCATTTGGCTACATAGCCATTGAAAGGAAGTTTACCAAAAACAAAAACAAACAAACAAAAACCCAGAACAAAAAACAACAAAAATTCGAGAGCTAAGCCTGTGACAAAGCTGCTTTCAGAAAGTTAATTTCTATGGTTTGTTCCACAGTACAGAGTTATCATTTAAAACATGTTTTAGTGTGTGCATAGGTGTCTATCTGTATGAATGTGTGTGTTACAGGCTGCTGTGAACTGAACGCCGGTCCTCTAGAAGAGCAGTACTTACTCTCAACCACTGAGCCCTCTCTCAAGCTCTTTATGATTTAGTTAAATGTTTTTAAACTTTTTATGTGTATGAGTGTTTTGTCTGCATGGACATCTATGCACTACATGCATTCCTGGTGCTTGAAGACACCAGAAGGGAGCATCAGATCCTCTAGAGCTGGAGTTACAGCTGATTGTGAGCTACCATGAGGGTGTTAGGAACCCAACTGGGTCATCTGCATAGCAGCCAGGGCTCTTAATTACTGAGACATCTTGCCTATCCCCTTTTTACCATTTTTTTAGTGTTTAAAAAAAATGGTAAAAGAACAGGTAACCTGACCAACAAATGGACAATGATCTGACGACTTTCCAAAAGACACATAAGGTGACTGGTAAATATACGGGAGAGGACGCCCAAAATTTTTAGCCAACTGCAAAATGAAGATTTGCTGAACTGATGTCAGGCAAGGACAATGCCACCCCTCGAAAATAAGAGGATGTTTGCAAAATGTTGCCCTCACACTCCAAGTATTTCCTTGTCATGTTCTTCAAATTATCTTCTGGGGAAAAAAGGTTCAGTTAGTAACATCTAAAAAGCTGTTCTTTGTCTAGTAAGAAAAAAGCAAATATTACAGATCGGAATCTTACTCACTATGGTTTGTTTGTTTTCGGGACAGGGTTTCTCTCTGTAGTTATGGCTGTCTTAGAATTTAACTCAAGAGATTCATTCACCTGCGTCTGCCTCTTGAGTGCTGGGAGTAAAGGCATGCAGCAGTGCTGCCCAGTGTTGCTGTATATTTTGTAACTAAAGCTGTAACCATAGAACATGGCTAAGAAGAAAGACCCTACCCTTTACTTCCAGAATAAGCTGAATCCTTTGCTGTTCCTCATTTCTTTAGTGTCTATGGTCTTCTCAACCCCAAGCTTTCACAGAAAGAAGCAACTAAAACGACAAGATTCCTGCTTACCCCAGTCAGAATAACTTTCACAAAACAAAATGCCCCTGTTTTCAAAAGTGACTGGGGCTGCCATGCCCCAGTCATTGACACTACATGGAGAGGCTGCTGGAGACTGTCCATGTGTTTGGAAGGTTGCTTCCGGCCTTCCCAAACTCTGGTGCTTTTAACTTGCCTTCCTTCTCTCATCCTTTGTATCCTGGCTGCTGACACCAGCCTCATTGGGATCCTTCTACCTGAGAGGCCTAAGGAAGATATCTATGGACCCCAGAGAGCCAAGGAATGGACAGCAAGGCCACTACACAAGGTGAAACTGGAGACAGCGCCCACTTGGAGCATCATGGAACAGCTTTTTACTCTGTGTAATGATTGGCTCAGGGATGAGAGACTCAGCATGCAAAGTCTTGACACCAGCACCTCAGAAGCTATGTCCAGGTCCATCTGCTGTGCCTGGATCTACAGTAATAAGAGATTCTCTGCTGAATTTGTTGGTAACTTTTCTATTACCTCCTCAACAACTGTGCAGTAAACCTTCTAGATAAAAACAACAACAAATAATAATAATGATTTTTCAAGGGTAGGATAGACAAAATACACAATGCTGATGGATAAATTAGTCTGGCCACTGAAGCCAGTTCTTCTTTAAAGAACTAGAAACAGAACCATCATATGACCCATGTATGACACTCCTGGGAATACACCCAAAGGACTCCAAGTGGTTTCCTATGCAGACGTAGACACCTATGTAGATCTCTGCAGCAGTATAACCGTTAAGATGAATGGCCTCAGCCAGTCGGCCTACTGAATGTATTAAGAATGTCACACACACACACACACACACAAACAAACAACTCACACACACCTGGAGTGAAATCTTACCAGCTGATTTTGGGAAAATGGCAGGAAATGTGGATGGACCTGGAAATCATCAAGTTAAACAAGATTAGCCAGATTCAGAAAGACACATGTTGCCTGGTATAGTGGCACGCACCTTTAATCCCAGTATTTAGAAGGCAGAAGCAGGTGGATCTCTGTGACCCCGAGGCCAGCCTGGTCTGTTCCATAGTGAGTTCCAGATCAGCCAGGATTATATAGTGAGAGCCACTCACATAAAATAAACAGAAGAAATGAAGTGCGATGCTTTCTTTGACATGTGTGATCTGGGCGGGGAAGGATGAAAGTAGGAGGAGCACTGCTGCAGGAGAGGATGGGGAGGACATACTGTAGGAGAGGAGGATGGGGAGGACATACTGTAGGAGAGGAGGATGGGGAGGACACTACTGCAGGAGAGGATGGGGAGGACATACTGTAGGAGAGGAGGATGGGGAGGACATTGCTGCATGCACACCCACTCAGAACAAGAACTTTCTCCTCCCCTAATGACCATCAAACTAAGATTCTATTACATCACACTCTTCTTGTGTCTGTAATACGATACAGGAACGGGCCACCATACTCTGCTGCATCAGCATTTTTACTAATTGTCTTTTAGAGATCAAAGCCCAGTGCATACTGCTGCGCCTGATACATTAGGCACTTAATTAATAATAGTAACAATAATACCATGTAAAATTAGTGGTCTAAACTGAATGAATGAAGGAGTGAACCCACACCTGGGTACAACCTCGACAGCACTGTACCTGTCCTCTAGAGGCCGGGCTCCTCCTATACCAGGCTGCTGACTCAGGGAAGACACTGATCTGTCTGGACCTGAGGAAATCAGACACTCCCCTACTTGGGTTTGTCACCTTTGCCTCAGCTGCTGTACCCTGAGAGGCCAGGCCCTGCCATCCCTGGTTGAGTAAACAAACGGCAAGCTGAGGAGGTGTGGCTGAGGAATTCCTTCCTCAGAGACACATGAGGCCCACTCACAGCATGCCAGACTGCCCTGAAGCAGCAATGCCACCATCAGCTGCCGACCGACCAACCGGTCTGCTGACTGCCGGTTGACTCTACAGCATCATCAGAGGTGTCACTGCATAGCCCAGACAGATCCAAATCCAGATCCTCCTTCTTCAGCTTCCTCATTGCTGAGAGGACAGTGGGTGAGCTTGCCTACCTAGCATAAGCTTTTCACATCACACAACCCTGGCAGAAGAGCCAGACTACCAGTCATGTACCAGAACGTTTCCATCAGTCACCGCCCCATCCTTATGTATTTAACTTGGTATGATGACAGATGGCTGTCTTCTTTGTTTTTGTTCTTCTAAACAGGGTTTCTCTGTGTGGCTCTGGCTGTCCTGAATCTCACTCTGTAGACCAGGCTGGCCTAGAACCAGAAATTCACCTGCCTCTGCCTCCTGAGTGCTGGGACTAAAGGTATGCCTGGCCAGATGGCTATTTTCTTAAGAAAGAGCCATCACGGGCATGCTGGAGAAATCCTATGATCTCAAGACTCAGGAAGCTCAGGCAGGAGGATCATAAGTTCCAAGTTAGTCTGAGCTATATATTGAGACAGTGGCCCAAAAAACTAAAATAAGGCGGAGAAAAGGAGAGGCAGGAGAGGAAAGAAAGTGGGCGCACACCTTTAACTCTAGCAATGAAACCTTAAAGAGAGAGAAAGAGAGAGAGAGAGAGAGAGAGAGAGAGAGAGAGAGACAGAGACAGAGACAGAGACAGAGAGACAGAGGGAGACAGAGGGAGACAGAGAGAGAGAGAGAGAGAGAGAGAGAGACAGACAGACAGACAGACAGACAGACAGACAGACAGAGACACTGACATGGCCTCTGACCTGTCTGCAGCCCTGGGCTACATCTTGCTGTCTCTTCCATGTCTTTACCATACTCCTGCCCAATGACCCCAAGAATATGAATGCCACTCATGGTGACAGTGAGTGCAGAGGAAGCACAGCACACTTTACTTGTATGGTTCTCCAGCCACTGAACTCCAGGGGAGCCATCATGATGGCAGTCTTCTGTCACCCAGCCTAAGTGTCTCTATCCAAGCCACTTGCCAAGTCCTAGAGAGGTAGGGATCCAGAGGACTCTAGTGTGGATGCCAAAGCCCCCCACCACCACAAGAGGGTAAAAGTATGTTTGCACAGAGACAGAATACAGAGCTACTTGTAAAGTGTCAGACCTCAGGTCAAGTACAGGGCAGCGATGGAGCCCAGAGGGAAGCTTCACGGGACAGCTGTTATTTTCTTTTCTTCTTGAGGAAACTTGAGGAACCACTTAGTGATACTGTGATTTATAATGACACATCCATCATCCCATTCCCACCCAGTACAGAGCTCCTAAGATGCTTGGAATTCCCTGGATCGTTCACAAGAAGCCCTTTCAGCCCAGTGTATGCTAATGAGGTGACTACGGGGAGTAGGGAGCTGGGTCCTGGGAACCAAGTGTCACCAGAAGCCTGGAAGGTCCAGCCCTACCCGCAACTAGGGAGGTAGAGGCAGGCAGTTTGAGTCAACTTCCAGGGGCCAAGAAGCCCATGACTCACGCCCAGGGAATGAGTCTCCCTAAAGGAGGGGGTTCAGCTTTCAGATGAGCACATGGGGTGCTGGCAGGGAGGAACTCCAGGGAGGCAGTGCCACACCCCCAAATGCTAAGCAATCACCCATTTACTGAACTGATAACCCCTGGACCTTTTGAAAAGTAATTTCCCATTGTGTGTGAACAAACGCACTAATGGCAGTCAGAAGACAACTTGTGGGTGTTGGTTCTCTCCATCAAACTTACAGACCAAACTCAGGCTGGCCAGCACAGTATCTTTCCTTCTAACCAGTGGTTCTCACCCTTCCTAACACGGCAGCCCTTTAATACAGTTCCTCAGTGTTGTGGTGACCCCCAACCATACAATTATTTTGTTGCTTTCACAACTGTAATTTTGTCACTGTAGTGAATTATAATGTAAATATCTGGTATGCAGGCAATCTGATATTCAACTTCAAAGGGGTCATGACCCACAGGCTGAGAACCACTGTCTAAGCCCTCTCACCACCACCACCATCCTTTCTCTTTGAAAGAGGGTATACATTTTCCAGGTTGGCCTTGAACTCATTCTATAGTCCAGAGTGCCCTTGGACTTGTGATCCTCCTGCCTCAGCCTCTAAAGTACTTAGAATGATGGGCCTTGTCATTGGCCTTGTCATGTAGCCTTTATAATAAATTGTTATCTGAGGCTGGCAGTATACCTCAATAATATGCTTTCATGCTCAGGACCCTGGGTCTAAGCCCAAGAACAGAGAGGGGGGAGCGGTGGAGGCTTCTCTGGGAACCTCTGATTTGCAGCCAGTCAGCCAGAAGGTGACACTAAGTTTTGAAGCTGCGGGCAGACTACTGGGATCTGTGTCACCTCAGTGTAGTACAGAGCTGATTTCAGACACAAGTTGCCCAGCTGGCTCTGGAGAATGGGTCACTGTGGGAAAATCCACCCCAAGTGGTATCATAAATAAACTACGGGCCGGGCAGTGGTGGCGCATGCCTTTAATCCCAGCACTTGGGAGGCAGAGGCAGGTGGATTTCTGAGTTCGAGGCCAGCCTGGTCTATAGAGTGAGTTCCAGGAGAGCCAGAGATACACAGAGAAATTCTGTCTTGAAAAAACAAAAACAAACAAACAAAAAACAAATAAACCGCAGACAGTAGTTGACACAGGACAAAAACCATGATGTTTCCTTTTAAATTTCCACCAAATAGGCTCTGTAAACAGGGGGGAAAAATCAATATTACCCAATCCCAAGTGCTGAGGATGGAGCCCATGGCCTCCACACTAAACAAGGTCTACCACTGTGTTGCACCCCCAGCCCCACAGGGACATCCCTAACTAAGTGTATTTCCTGTGATGAGGTGGTTTGGGTTCTGCATCAACCTCCAGATCCCATCCCATCTGCACACCTTCTTGCAGAATGACTTTCCCCACTTCTAGGCATCCTCAGGATGCAGTCCTGGTTGGCCTAGTGGCCTGCTTAACCTAGTAGATGTGGGAGCCAGGAGCTTGTGTGGCACTGAAGCCTTGGCAACAAGAGAGAGGCCTTTCCATGTGTCTGGGAAGCTGAAGGCATCTGACATCTGACATCTGGGAGGTCCTGTGGTGAGTGCTGGTGGCTTCAGCTAAGGACGGTATCCACAGCCAGGACAGATCTCACTGGTCTTCCTCAGCAGAGGTCCTATCTGGACTGAGTAGCAGCAAGACTTGGGGGTGGGACTTAGTAGACTGAAAACGTGACAAGAATATTTGTTAAAACTGACCTGTGCCCTTCCCCTAGCCTTGAGCAGGCCTAAGAGATGAGACCTTGTTTACCACAATAGACCAAACAATAGGACTCTGGAGGTATGGCCTGGGCATTTCCTGCCCTTGGCAGAGGCAGTGCTTGCTTTGGCCTTGGCGACTTTCTGGCTGCCTGTAGCCTGGTACACGAGCTTGTTTTGAGACATCTCTGGCCCCCAATTACCTATGGATTCCTCTCACCTCCAGCAGGATGGTTTCTGCTCACCCCCAGCCGGCTGAAGCAAGAAGGAACTCTGGGGGTGGGGGTGGGCTATCCCCTTTAAATTGAAAGCTGAACATTAAAGCATTGAGCCTCTGATCAGAAACCTTTGTCCTGGCTTCATCTCTTCCCGCCCTCCTGTCCCTTCCCAGCCTCTCTTTCAGGTGAACCCGGTGGACTGTGGCCGAAGGCCCTCAACACTGACCCTTCTGTCTAACTAGCTCTAATGAGTTACTAATATCCTCCACCTAGAACCGTGATTCTTTTTTGCCTCTTACAATGACACGTGAACCCTGCAGAGCAGAGGCCTGAACCCTAGGAAGGAGACTGCCAGACAAACTGGAAGAGGTAACAGAACTAGAGAATGAATATCACCTACCATCATTATTGCCCTACGTTTGGAGTTGTTTGGGGGTACTTCAGGAGTATAAATAGTGTACAATACCTCTGCTGCCAGAGAATAGTCTCCAGGAAAGAGTTATAAACGCGCAACACTGATGGCTCTCTCACGACTATGTGTAAATGTATGGGCTGACGAGATGTTCTAGAGCTCACAGACAGGCCTGGGGGCATAGGGAGAAACTGAGATGGGAGCGGGGCCAGGGCAGGATGAAAACAATTCACTGGGTGGGGGTGGGGGGTCCCTTAGTGTGGTCTTAGGACAAAGAAGTACAAACATAGCAGCCTGGGCACATGGTGTGGGGCGGGGCTGGGGGACGCTCCACTGTCATTTATTTTACCCAGTGCAGCCTGATTCTTGGGGAGCTAAGCAACACTAGCAAAGCCTGCTTGGCACTACACTGGGTAAAGCTTTAAGGAAACACAGGCTCTCCAGGGAAATGTGTCTTTCACCAAAGCTGGGCCCTTGAGAAGGAGAAATCAAGGTGGGACCTGATTTAGAAGGGCTTTCCTGACCCTTGGTTTAGAAGGCAGACACTGCCACACTGGCGGCTCCATCCTGACTGCTCCATCAAGCATGATACTTCCTAGCTTCTGTGCACAGCTCCAAGGTCAGCCCCAAGTGAGGCAACACTTGGCTGAGGTTTCTGCCAGTTCATGAGACACACGGCTCTTGAGGAAGATCCATGACAGGAAGTCTCTCTGGGAAGCCAGATTTCCCAGCCCTCCTTCTCCACTCCCTTTGAAGGTACCAGGTCTCCGGCCAGCCTGCTTCCTGATTCTTCCCTGTCATTCCACAGTGCCCAGGGCTAGGGTGGGGAAGTGGATCCATTACACTCCTCAGAAATGATGACCACATCCAGCCACTAAGTGCTTCAACTTGGGAGGGACTATTTTAGGCTGCACCTGCCCTAAGGAAAGATAAACAGCCTTACCCTTAATTTACATGTGGAAAGCCTGAGTCAAGGCACTAACTTAACCAAGGCATCCTTAGCACTCCAGTGACTCAGTGAGGCCAACACGCCACCAAACCAAGCAGACAACTCTGTGCCTCGAGGCTCTGCTGTGTGCACAGATATGAGGGCTGGCCAGAACAAGCACTTCCTACTGTGGTCCTACCTGAATGCAGCCCAGCATCACTAGGCTAATAATGCTGGAATCCTAGCTAAGTGTGGTGGCTCAGGCCTGTAATTACAGTATTCAGATTTAGGCAGGAGGATCTAGAGTTCAGGTCAACATGGGCTACATATCAAGATTAAGACCAACCTGAGCTATATGGAGAGACCCTTTCTGGGGATACGATTTTGCCTGGAATATTGCTTAGGAGTCCCTGCATAGGATGCAAGACCCCAAGTTAAATCCTCTGGATACAGAAACAGAGATGATGGATGGATGGGATAGAGATAGATAGATAGACAGACAGACAGAAGACAGACAAATATAGATACCTCCTGAATGCACCAGACTTGCTAATACAAGTTTACTGATTCTGTGGTTTAATTTTCCTGAAACAAAGTACCAAGTGAGCCTGGACATTTTGTTCCAACTCTTTTATGGTAAAGCATCCCTGACAGGGCTTCTGGGTAAAGGCTAGAAGTAAATGTTTGCCAGTGAAGCAGGAAGCTTTAGGTTCAATCCAGAATAATCTTTAAAAAAAAAAAAAAGTAATTCTGAAATATCAACAGATTGAAGCTTCCACTCACTGTAGATCCAGCCCAGAAGGGTCAGATACCCAATCCCAGGTATCAGGGAGAGGCACTATTCAGATTCAGACATCTGTCTACTTGGATTTCTTATCCTATCACCTAATCACCTATCACCTAAAAATGAGTCCTAACAGGACTCATTTTTGATATAACACAACAGGTTACCCTGCAAAGGTGAGAAAGAAATAAGATGAGGGAATGAAGGAGGGGGTCAGGGAAGGAGACAGAAAGAACAGCATGGAAACTGAAAACATACCAAACATACCTAGCAATAAATGATTTACATTACAAAATCACATGTAGCTTCACCATGGGGCTCCTGCTGTATAGAGTTACCAGAACCACTTACATTTCCACTTGCTTAATTAAAAACCCATCTTGGCTGGAAAGATGGCTCAGCAGGTAAAGGTACCTGCTGCCAATCTGCTGTCCAAAGTTCAATTTCCAGAACCCACATGGTAGGAGAAAACTGATTCCCTCAAGTTGTGTATACACACACACACACAAAGGAAAAAGTCAAGCAGTGGACCTACTATGAAAAACAGTAAAGAGAAAGTTAAACAGAATTATTGTATGACCCAGAAATACCATATGAGTGGATACTAAGAGGAACTGTACAGGGGATCTCCAAGAGCTATGAGCATACCCACAGTCTTTGCAACATACTGGCAACAATACCCAAGTGGGCACTGAGGTCCTACCAGACAATATGCTCATCACCCTTCACCCACAACGGTGAGACAAAAAATGTCTCATATTCAAGGGTGTTAGGGATTAAGGAATATTTTTATGGATTTCACTGATGGAACATCTTAGGGCTGGAGAGACAGTTCAGAGGTTAAGAACCAGTGAAGACCTGGGTTTGATTCTCAGTACCCACATGGCAGCTGACAACTGTAATTCTAGTTCCAGGGGATCTGATACCCTCTCCTGGACTCCACAGGTACTACATGCACATCATGTATAAACACAGAAAATAAAAACAAATAAATGAAATCTTCACAGATGGAATATCTTTAATCTGGTTCAGAAACCCCACACATGGATCTCTGAGATGGCTCAGCAGGTAGAGGGTACTTGTCACCAAGCCTGACACCGACAACCTGAGTTCTATGTTCTATCTGAGACTCACCTGGTGGAAGGAGACACACACACACACACACAAAGAGAGAGAGAGAGAGAGAGAGAGAGAGAGAGAGAGAGAGAGAGAGAGAGAGAGAGAGAGAGAGAGAGATATGAAATATCTGGATAAACAGTAGACTAGATACTGCCTCCATAGTAAAGAATTACAATGAGTAAAAACAGACTATTCCAAAGGAAGGTGAAACTTTGGGGGAAAAAAAAAATCACAAAGGTAGTGCCAGAAGAGCTGAGCAGTGAACAGAAAGAGATGGGTGAGCCAAAAGGAAGTAAGGCAAGCTAAGCACACCTCCAGACATGGCTCCCTAGCAGGGGAGAATCAAAAGCCTCATTGAGAAGGAAAGCCAGGGAGCCCTGTAAAGAGGCTGACAGTGCACCGTCCTGTGGTGGGTTTTGGTGAGACAGTGATTTCTTTGGCCAATGGGTCTACAAGTGAAGAGGAATTGCATTCTATGGGAGCCTACTGTTTAAAACTGAGTCACCCTGGGGACTGGGAACAAGGAACCACCATGGGTCAGGGAGGTGTAATCTCTCCTGTCAGAGCTGTTGGGTGAGGCAGCGCTGGGAGGCAGGTGTGGAGAATGTAGGGCTAGGTATGGACACATCAACACATGCAGGTGGCTGGAAGTTCAGCTCAGACAGTGAAGTAAGAGAAAAAGGTGGCCCTGATCTTAGTGGCTTGGAGCAGACACCATCAACTGAGAATAACCTGGGTCTGAGGGCCTGAGCCCTAGGCCAGCAGGATCAACCTGTGGAGCCTGAGAACCTGTAAACTGCAGCTGACCCCTCCAGCAGGAAGACCACCATTTAAGAGGTTTGGATATAGAAGTCAGGTCTTACACTTGTACACATCACAACATTCTGACTACTTCCCTAGCTCTAAAACCCTGAAAGAACCCTTTAGCAGTGACCTTAGGAACCCCAAAAGGTAGGATCTGGAGAGTTGCTGACAGGATGTTATGGAGAAGGGAAGCTACTAAAGTAAAGACAGCTCTGACAACCATCAGATGCCAGCACTAAAGGCTCAGCACCACTATAAACAACGGGAAAGGTAAGAACAGGTGAGCTCAACTTCCTTCTGCTCCCTGAGCAACTAAGTGGCAATCTCCAATTTTCTTTTTTTTTTTTTTTTTTTTGGTTTTTCGAGACAGGGTTTCTCTGTGTAGCCCTGGCTGTCCTGGAACTCACTCTGTAGACCAGGCTGGCCTCGAACTCAGAAATCCACCTGCCTCTGCCTCCCAAGTGCTGGGATTAAAGGCGTGCGCCACCACCGCCCGGCAATCTCCAATTTTCAAGGGTCCAGAAACCTGCTCCAACAATATTAAGTTACAAGAGTAAAACATCAAGTCACTGACAAAAGAAAACATAACATCAGATTTCTAATTAGCAACTATAAAAACCAGGAAAGTATGGAACAATGTTCAAGCCTTAGAAGTTACTCTCAATCAAGGGTGTAATAATACCCATGTAATACCCAGCCAAGCTATTCCTTCTAACTCCATGAGAATGACACTCTGCTTGCTGTGCTGAGAGGGCAGCCACCTTTTAACTGACAAGAAGATAAGGACATGGTCAAGGTAAATACAAACTATGGCAGTTCATGGCCACTAGGACCACTCTTCAGAAGATACTTAAAGGGGACAACACATACAGAGGAGCAAGATAGACAAGAAAAGAATCTGTTTCTTAAAATGAACAAAGAGCAAAGGAGAGCTAGGTTAGGAATACATCATGTCTAACATGCTGAACCAGCAAACACATAATATTAACAGGGGAGAAGGGGAAAGGAAAGTGAGAAGGCAGAGGGAGGGGAGGGGGAGGAGGAGGGGAGGGGGAGAGGAGGGCGGGGATAGCAAGGGGGGAGGGGGAGGGGGAGAGGGAGGGAACCAAAAAACCAAGCCCAACCAACCAGAAAAACAAATAAGAAAATCAAAGCAATTGGTAAACATGTCTCAACAATAACCTTAAATGTGAATGGTTCAACTTGACAAGAGATGTAGATGCTGATTAGATTGAAAAGCAAGATCCACCTGCTGGAGTCTCAAAAATCAAAAACAAAAACAAACAAACAAACAAACAAACCTTTACTAGTCATAGGATGGAAGTCAACTTATCAAATGAAACCCCAAAATGAATGTGCACAGCTCTTCTGACCCCTTATTATGCAGACTTCAAACCAAAATTAATCAGAAGAAAAATCTACCAAGATATAGCAATTATAAATATATGCACACCACGTGCTGAGGCTCCGAATTCCATAAAATATACACAAGCAGGCATAAAAGGTCACCATCAGTCCAGAAGTCACTGTGCTATTTCAAAATCCCAAGCTCGCCACTGTATAGGCCATCCAAAGTAAAAGTCAACAAAGACCTCAGTTAAATTACACCATAGACCACATGGACTTAACATCCACAAGAAGTTCCATCCAACAGATATAGGATACACATTCTCTAAGCAGCCCACAGAACGTTTCAAAACAGACCACAGCCTAAAGTCTCAACAAACACATAAACCCACCTACCTTCAGCCACCTAATCTTTAGCAAAGTGTCAAAAACAAACGGGGATGAGGGGAGACTCAATAAATGATGCTAGGAAGGCTGGGTATTCACGTGTGAAGTAATGAGACTAAAATCTGTACCTCTCTCAGTGCACAAATATTACTCTAATACAGTAATATTGTCAGGCCAAAGACCTTCCTGTGAGATGTGAGATGCTTAGGAAGCAACATAAAGCACGGGCAAGAACTTGCCAAAAAAAGACTCCAAGAACACAAGAAGAGAGCTCAAGAACTAAAAAGTGGCACTGCATAAAATTAAAGAGCTTCTGCACAGCAAAGGAAATGATCAGAAGAGAGAGATGGCTAACAGAATGAGAGAAACCCTATGCCACCCTACAGCAAAACAGGAGTTGAGGTCTAGAATATATTAAGTACTCCAAAACATGAATACCACCACCCACCCAACAAATGAGTTGACTGGACAGTTTTCAAGGGAAAAAAATGTGAAATTAATTTGTAACTCTTGATTTTTCTTCTGGCCCCTTAGTTCCCATCAATGACTCTAAGACTAATTGGTTATTATTAAATGCCTAGGCCATAAGCTTTGGCTCATTTCTTGACTAGCTTATAACTTAGTTAACTCATTAAACTATTCTATGGCTACCATGTGGTTAGTGAACTCTGCTTTAGTCCTGGCCTTTTTCCTTAGGCTCCTCAGTGTCTCCTTCCTGGTTAATGCCCATCATCTTGGTCTGTCTCCTACCTCGTCTCTCATGGCACTCCCTGTGTCTCTTTTTTATCTGTTACTATTCCCCAGAATCCCCTCTCTTCCTGCAAGTGTCCCATACCTCCTATTTCCTGCCTCAGCTCATTGGCCGTCAGCTTTTTTAATGAAAGATGTTTATAAGAGATTCTCTCTACAAAGAAATATAGGTGACCAGTAAATATCTCAACAACTGTTCAACATTCTTAACCACTGGAGTAATGCAAATTAAGTTTAGCTGAAACTAACAGACTGGCTGAACCAAATGAACATAAATCGCAGTGAGGCTGTGTACAGACGGGAAGACTTAGCCACAGGTAGACGTATAAACTGAAACGTGGAGGCTGTTACAGATCTGATAAACCCTAACATTTCTGAACTCACAATGACCAAAACTTAATTCAAAAGCATCACACAAGGAAGTGAAGATGTTTTGGGAAGTGCTCCTAAATTGTTTTGTGCAACTTCACCCAAGCCTTCGTTCCAAATACACAACATATGTCCTCTGCACTAGCACATCACTACTAACTGCCTGAAGCATGCCAACTGCCTGAAGCACTTTGTCAGACTCCGAGACTACTGTGTGTTACAAACTGCAGTGATCTTACTACACATACAAAGTTCTCTGCTCTGTGGAAAATACTTTCAATAATCTACCACCATTCTTTACCATGTTAGTATCAAAGTAGTGTTATCTTTGTAGGATATTTGACTTTTAAAATTGCTGTTTGAGTTGCTGACTTGTTTCAGTTTTACAAATGTTAAAATGATTTTGGAGTACTGTGGTGACTAAAGAATGGGAAGAGGCTAAAGAAATGGCTCAATGGTAATAAGTTTGTATAGCCATGAGCACCGGAGTTCAAATCACAGACACCATGTCTAAAGGCAGACAGACGGGGATCTCTGGGGACTTGCTGACTTCTGGCCTAGGCAAATGGTTGGGGGGGGGGCCCCGGAAGGGGGGACCTTGACCCAAAAGGATATATGGAGTGACAGAAATCACACATGCCCTGTCTCAGCCTCCGGGATCATACGTGCTTGTGGGGAGTGCTTCCTCTTGGTTTCTGCACTTCCTCTGACCTCTCCTAACTTGTATTGGAACCAGCTCATTAACAGTTAACACTGTTACCAGCTAGTGGCAGTGTAGGAGAAGCTAGTAGTCATTTCCTCCAACTTCTTACCCTGACTTTTGTCCCCTAAAGGCTGTCTCTTCTGGCAGGAACAGTGTGGACTTACCAAAGGAGATAGAAGATCAACCTGGAGAAACAGCTGAAATGTTTGGGTTCCCCCACCCAACTGTATTCATAATGCTGAACCTAATGACGACCCAGTGAACACCTTGAAGCTCTAATCCTGTTTGTACCAGTGTGGCCAGTACTGCTTCCTGGAAGGCAATAGAACAAGGCACACAGACACTGCCGTGTGACCCGAATGCCACCAGGGCTGCTGGCTGAGCACTTTTTAGACTCTGCATTACTAGTCATATTTTGTTGTGTGTAATCCTCCTAGACATTAATGAGACTTCACGGTTCCTCTAGGAAAACCCACTCACAATGACTGCTCTTAAGAGGCTGCTGCCAGCAAACTGCTTCTGCTTTGAGTTGGCATTCCAACTCTGTGAATGACATGATAGGAGTTTGACAGTTTGAATACAAAGTGGGCCCACAGGCTCCATGGGGTAAGAGCTTGGTCCCCAGCCGACAGCATGCTCTGTAAGTGGAGAAGCTGCTGACAAGTGGATCACTGGAGACTAGTTTGGAAGTGTGGTCCTGAGTCCTTTCCTGTCGCCATTGCTGACTTTGGATTAATCAACCCTGTCTGGCCCCAGTTCCTTCAGCTGTGAAGCCACCCATCACGGATACTAATTAACACCTGTCACAGTGCTCAATAAAGGGCGTCCCTAGCAGGCAGATTTCTCTTAGAAGGCAGGGCAGGTCACTTGAAGGGATACTGACGGACACAGTCTGATTCTCTACACTGCACTGTACACTGAATTTGTGCAACTCAACCATCTCACCAATGTATCACCACCACCAACGTATCAGGTTACATTTTAATCATAGTCCCTACTTATGTGGGGATGAGGGAGTGCTGTGGGTGGAGGCCAGGCAGGACTTTACAAGGCAGGCAAACACTCTCCTAGTGAGCTACATGCATTGTTCCACAGTAACCAAGTTTAATGTCAGGCCAGCCAACCCCCAAGACTATTACAAACCCCAAATGATTAAACAACATCATTTCGCTTACTACTACTCCCAAAAGAAAGGCATGGGCAGCACCAGCTGGAACAGTCAGATCCTCCAGTCTTGGTGAGCGCTCCAAGGGAAGGGTTGCGTGTAGACACAGAGAGGCTTTTCAGGCAACAAGAGTAAAATAAAATGATACACAGACAGGCAGGTTTGTGAGAGCTTTAATGGCACAAAGTGTTTATAGCTACAAGTTACACGTGTTCTGTAAACTGTACGGAATGACGCCAGTGCTGACAGACAGACGAAGGATGCATGTCACTCTAGCTCCACTGATACCAGGAGTTCCAACAGCTGCTTCACTGTGAGATTCGTCTCACAGGCCGAGTTTCCATTTCACTCTTTACTGCAATGGAGTAACTCACTGTGCTGTTCTCTGTGCCGCTTTCCTCTTGACTTACAAACATGAGCCAGTTTTCAATAAACTTAAAATGAAGCCTGCTTTCCATCCCAAATTGTAAACTGGAATAAAGCTTTTTAAACCTTATCTTAAATTTCCACTTTGTTGACTCCTGCTTTGTGATAGGACAATCTGTTTCACTGTGTAGGAGTATGAACATCCCGTATGCTGGAGCTGCAAATCAATACTGTACATGCTCACTTATGGACAGTTGTTCTGTGACATATTCCATGATTTTACTGATACTTTCGAAAAATGGCAAAACTCAATTTAGTTTTAGTGTTGAAAAAAATCACCACTGTTCCCACAGTTCAATGGCACTGCCGATGAAACTGCTACTGAACTTAGAGAGAAGGCGATGTCTGCCTGTGAGAGCGAGCACGGAGAGTGACGCTGCTCTGCCAGCTCACACGTCAGCGCTGCAAACTGTGCCGGAGTTTAGCCTCAGCAGCCTTCACAATTTGATTCCGGCTTTTCAAAACAACAACTACAACAAAACAACAGGCCATCAGATTGACTTTCTTCCTAAGAAACTCAAGTATAAACACTTGAAGTAATAGGTGAGAAGGCAGATCAAGCGTCACCAGGTTTAAAAGCAAAAAAGGAAAAGGGCAGCAGTTGCCCACAAATCATGTAGACATTAAATGCCAGAAAGAAAATAACACAAAACTATTTTGGATATTATTAACTTTCTTAAAGACAAACAGCCATGTTCTTGAAAAATGACAGAAATGTCTTATCTACCTTCCTTTCCATTTCCGTATGACATCGATTTTCTAACCCTTTACCTAAGAGGGGAGTTAGTTTCTGCACGCTGGCAAACCTGCTTGCCAAATTTATTCAAGTCAACCTGGTGCACCATGTAGGTTGCTAGCTCTGAAATTCACAATGGTTCTAAAACTATAGCAAAGTGTACATCATAAACAGTAACTATTTATATATAAGACACAGACTCCTTCAGAGTGATGCTGTGCTCTGAAATCTAACAAAATCTACTTGAGATAATTTCCAATCCTGATGCTGTCTAACAATTTGGTCCTAAAGCTTCACATTTTACAAACAGACAAAAGAAAGTCTGCCATTCAAAGAATTTTCTGAGTATTGCAGAGCATCAGGAATTTGACAGAACTGAGAAGACACCTACATGAGAAAGTCACAGGGGCCTGGGAGAGACTAGGGACACCTTGGGAAGACTGCAGCCAGTAACAGGAAGTAAGGAACCAAAGAGAATGAATGGCATCTTTCC
The DNA here is from genome assembly GCF_004785775.1 of Grammomys surdaster. Classification (NCBI taxonomy): domain Eukaryota; kingdom Metazoa; phylum Chordata; class Mammalia; order Rodentia; family Muridae; genus Grammomys; species Grammomys surdaster. The sequence goes on from NW_021621022.1 coordinate 5,989,125, forward strand.
AGAACTTTATCAACTGTTCCTACAACCCAAGTCTACTTTTCCAAGTTACACAAGTACTTGGAATAACTCTGAAGTTATTCTTCAGAGAGTAAAGGCTCCAGAGTGTGAGCAAAGCTTCCTAAAACAAGAAGCCTCTAGTAACACCTGAATCAGACTCATTCCAAGTCTCTTCTTAGAAAAAAAAAGAAACTAGAAAAAAAAGAAAGTCATTGAGAAATTCACATGCAGGTAACACATGAAAATATCAAATGCACAAAAATCTCAAAAGTAAGTTTCATGTGTATCTAGGCCTGAGACACTCCTTACAAATAAAGATTCTCTATCATAGAAAAGACAGCACTGCAATATGCTAATGTGAAAATCTGCCAGTATGTTCTACTCTTCTATTTCCTGTCTGTCACTCATTCAGGCTGCCTCCTACAAACTGAAGGCGGCACAGGAGGCTTAGGAAAAGAGCGGCTCCAAAGCTGGTTTAAAGTCATTTTTATTGCCCAGGATATTTTTTTTTCCTTGTGTATTGGTTTTTTTTTTTTTTTGGTTTTGTTTTCATTTTGTAACTATAAATTCAAGCTTAGGGAAGCTTGTTTTTGTCTTGGAAAACAAAACAAAGACTAAACAAAGCCTTTATAGTATTATTTGCAAACCTGACCTCATTTAGAAAGAGATGTAATTGCATGGCTAGAATACAGCTTCTAGCATGAATGATGCAGGTGACCGGTGATACTAAGAGGAGACGATGCACTGTTGACAAGATTATAATCTGCTGGTGGCATTGCTGAAAAAAAGCCCTTGCAAATTTCTAAACAACAGTAAACTCTGTTAGGAATCTCTAAAGTGTCTTACAGGCCAAAAAGGGAACAAAGTTAGTAAAATGCCCCAACAGAGTTTGAGTAAAATACTGGATTTGAGAGTTACTGGAATTGGGTATGTAAAAATAGGGTTGTAGGTCGGGATCATGCTTACAATAGGTCTCAAATTCAAACTACGATACACCACTTCACAGGCCACACGAATTTCCAGGGGCTTTTCGTCTCCCTCAGTAGGTGCTGGCAGAAGGTGTGCTCAGTCGTTTTCCAATATAGATGCTGTAAGGAAGCAGAGTGTATCATGTTCTACCTATTTCCACAATTACAGCAGCCTGGCCCATAGGGTGATCTCTGCTGACAAGCTGGGCCAGCTCTGAAAGCCCCAGTGCATGCTTCCTGGACTCCCCGACCATTCACTGTCTTCCTCTACCTGTTAAAACAGCATGCTCCAACTGAGCTATAGCACTGACTAGCTCAGAGCAAATGGCTTTATAGATTCTGTTTCCTCTTTAAGTCAGGACTGGAAGGCACAAAGGCAGTGATGCTAAGATAAGTCAAGCTGAGAAAATGAGACCCCTTCAAAGTCCACAGCAGAGTACTCCTCAGCCTCCAACTGTTTCTTTTTGGATAAAATGCTATTTCAAATCTAGAGAGAAGGTCACAGAGCCAGTGTTTCTAAGATGGGACCTAACATGACTTCCGAATACCAGACAAGAACATGACCCTTTCAACAGCAAGAGCAAAAAAGGCCAAGAAAAATAGGCAGCACAATCCCCAAGGATATAACAGCAATTTTGGAGTCCCCTTTAAAACATTTTCTGTGGCAAGAGTTAAATTTAATCAAAGTAACAAAAAACAGCTGAAAGATTCATGAAAGCAAGAAATACTGCAAACCAAGCTTTTGAGGTAAATGAACTGAATAGTTGGCAGGTATTAAGAGTCCTCCCAAGCTCCACACTCTCCCACCCTGCTTTCTCCACAAGCGGCTCTCACTCAGTTGTCTGTGAATACTGGCCCTGTCTTTAGGAGTAGACCCTCTACAGGAGAGACAGTGGAAGCTGTACACCTGCCCATGCTCCAGAGCAGGCACTTCCCTCTGCTATGCTGACCCACTCACAGCAAGATCAGGAATGATCCACTTTCCATCATGCATCAGGCACAGAAAAAGACTCTCTGGGCATGCTCAGAACACAGCAGGTAGGTCTTGAGACTAATATTAATTAAGCTAATGCTTATAAAATAAAATATTCCAGAAGAGTATTTTCTTAAATATTAAAATCAAGGGGGAAAGCTATTAATTGAAAAGACATGCCACAAGTTAATGAATTAAGAGAAATACTAGGCTGACTTTTGAATAAATGTCACAAAGTTTAAAAGACAAAGATGGTACCCATAGCCGCCTACCAGTGTATTCCAGAATCATCCTCCACAATGATGTGTTTTACCATCTGGGGAAGGGAGGGGGATCATTTTTCATTTATTCCTATATTTACATTTAATAATTTATAAATTACTCACAATTGGCCAAATTTTAAATAACTCATAAAAGATAATCATGGCTCCTTCCTTTTGATTGCCTTGCTGCCCATTACATTAAGTCACACAAATGGCTCCATCAGGGTACTTACCCCAGCCCCAAAGCCAACACGTGCGAAAGGAAGAGAGACGGGATGAAGACCTTTAGGAACTCTGCAGAGAAAATGCCTCCTTTCTTCATGGCTCCACTCTTCCTCATGCTTAGAGACGCAGCACGTTTAGGATGTCTGAAATGGAACTCTCTGGGGAAGAAGTTCAGAGGCTGGAATTAGACCACAAGTGCTGCAGATACTAGGTCTGAGCCAGCCCCTCCATGTGAGCACAGAAAGCACACCGCCAAGACACATGCAGTAACTTACTTGGGTGGGATGTTTTCAGGTCTACTGGACCAGTCTGATACCCAGTCTGCACTTTTCTTAAAGGCCTCAATTTCTTTTTCTCCTTCTACAACTTCTTCTTCTGACTAAAAAAAAAAAAAAAAAAAAAAAAAAATTAGACAGTGAGAAAAAAGGAACAAGAGAAACACAGAAAAGAACAATTCTTTTCAATACAAAAACAACCTAAATACAAAGTTGTGTATTGGTGTTTTTAATGGAGGAAACAATCTGTTTTCTAAAACTGAAGCACAGACCATAACCCTGGAAAAGCCCTTTGCAGGGATGTGGCGATGCTGTGGAGTTGGTGCTGCTGAACCCGAGGAGGCAACGTAGTGTTTCACTGTGTCCTTCTCAACACTGTACTTCCTACGCTGTATATATTTTCAACTGCATTTAAAATAAACATACCAAAAAGGAGATGGAAACAAAATAAATCTGTGAGAAAGTTGGCACAGGGATGTGGTAAATCATGACGCTGCTGACCCCCAGACCAGCATTTACTGAAGCTGATGTCACTCACTAAGCTTCCCCTTAGTCGATTCCAAACAGAAACTGCTGCACTCCACTCTACAGATTGAGGGCAGGGCTTGTGTAACTTGCTGAGGGCCTCACAACTAAAGAGAGAGACCACTGTTTTCTAACCCAGGCAAACTGCTCCAAGGACCCTTTCTTACTCTCTGAAAGATTATTTTTTAATATGAACATTTTTCAAGATTTTGAAAATAAGTTTTTCTGGAATAAAATATTTTGAAGTGAGCCAGAAGTTAACATGTATTGCAACAAATAAATGAAAAATATTCTTTTTATTGCTAGTGATAACCTAAGCTAAGCTTTCAGGCCAGAAAAAAACCCTTACATTTCCACAAGCTTTTTCTTGTTTTTGTTCTCTGAGACAGTGCCTCATTCTGTAGCCTAGGCTGACCTGGAATTCACTATGGGGCCAGGCTCACCTTTGATCTCCCAAGTGCTGGGATTATAGACTTCAGCTACCATGTCTGGAAAACTCTTTTAACAGAAACCAAGGGGATGACAAATTCTTAAAAATGACACATTGGTTGTAGTTATTCAGTTTTAAAGGAAACGTGAGGCTGTGACTCCAAATCGGACTCTCAAAACTATGGAACACTCTGATTTTGATAGTTGAAACCACCTGGCCTGTTCACAGGATGCTTTCCCCACAGCCCCAGCTCCTCGTGACTCAGCTGTCTATGAGCCTGAGCCTGGCTCTACACATAACACCCCTTTACTACCAAATCCAGGCCAAAAGCTCAGGGGATGTTTGCATCCCTTTGTCAGCACGGTCCTTATCTAGTTCTGCTGAAGTTGGCAAATTCCACTGACTAACACAATGCAGTATTTAAGACGGAGCTTTTCCCAGCAGGCACTGAGCTTACTCAGAATCATGAGCTGGCTCTGTAGAGTAACCCTGAAATCATCCTCAGGCAAAAACCAATCAGTAGTCATGCTGCAAGCACTGAGCAGCATGTGTGTACACCATTTCTGAGTCTTCAACCTACTATAGGTCATTCTTTTGTTTTTATTTTTTATTTGTGCAGAAGCCACAGGTCAACCTACAGAAGCTAAGTTACTCCTTCCTCCATGCGGGTGCTGGGCTTCAATGTGGAGATGGCACTCAGGTGGTCAAGCTGTCTTCTTGGTCCCCCTGTTCTTTTAGTTTGGTTTCATCAATGCTGGATACTTAAACCCAGGGCCTCCCACATGTTAGGCAAGAGCTTTGCCTCAATAACTACAATCCAGTCACATATAGCAGTTCATTCTTAGTTCCTCCTATTGGTCTTCCAGAACTCCTAACTGCTTTCTGGTTTAGCTTAGGTATTTTTTAACCAGTTAGTATTTTATTCTTTTCATAGTACAAACTGTGAGATTTGTGCTCTAAAATTTCCAATACGATGAGATTTCCTCCAGGGGAATAAAGCAAAGTTACCTTTGAATTCATCTAGTTGTTTTAGTCTATAGACACATTTCTAACCTTTATTGTCTGAAATTTGTCAATCCCAGGGTTTTGGAGAGGGGACTGTGAAACAGCCTCCAGGCTGGCCTCAAACATTCTTTAGAGCCTAGGCTGCCCTTCATATCTCATGATTCTCAGCCTCCTGGGTCCAGAAACTGCAATATAGGTCTTAATACTATGCTTGGTCCATTTTGAGATTTTGAATCATCTTCCAGTGACTAAAGATTATGGTACAAGGGTACCTCATCTAACCACATAGAACTCATGCTTTGCTCTTCCCTGGACACATGCTTCTAGTCAGGTATCTTGACCACCTCACAGTCCAAGGAGGTAGGGAGAGGCTCAGTCCTTATCCCACACTCATTTAACTCTTCCCTTTCTAGCCCACCTCCAGTTCTTTTAAAGTCTCTAAACAGGGATAGTAAATTGCATGTCTGTATCCATATACAAATAAATCATAGTCTTACAAAGTAAAAAAGAAGCTATTTCCAAAGATCTCAACTCTGCACTGGACCCATTCTAAATAACAACAGAGTGTCTGCATGAGACTACGAATATGTTTCTTGCTACACAATGGAGCCTTATGAGTACCATCATCCTAGAGCAACATTCTGCCCTAGCTGTGCCAGCTTAGGGATCCCCACCCCAGGGCTCTGCAGTCCTGTCAGTTTATTTGTATACCCAGCAAGCTCTTCTGGGACTAACTCCCTTCAGAGGTTAGTTTCAGTGGAAGGACAGATAGATCATGGGTTTGGATTTACTTTCAGTCCTGACTCCAACATTGACTTGCATTGTCATCTTAGGCGATAACCATATGAGGACAAAGTGTCTCTCTCCCCATTTCCCCTAATTGGACTAAGAACACTACAGTGCTAAAGTGTGAAGTTTTTGGGTTTGTTTTGTTTACATAAACTTAGCACCCAGTACAGACTGGTAAGCACCTGGTATTTTTCCTCACTTCTCTGGTCAAAGCTGGAGCATGATAGTTCACCTATTCCTCACAGGTGCACATAAAGAAGAGACAGCCTCAGTCAACTGTTCTTAACTAACATCAAACTTTCTTACTCATGAAATATCATTTTCCTAATCCCTGGTGACTAATTTTTCAATTGTTTCTTCAATTTTAAAAAAGCAATATGCCGGGCGGTGGTGGCGCACGCCTTTAATCCCAGCACTTGGGAGGCAGAGGCAGGCGGATTTCTGAGTTCGAGAGTTCGAGGCTAGCCTGGTCTACAGAGTGAGTTCCAGGACAGCCAGGGCTACTCAGAGAAACCCTGTCTCGAAAAACCAAAAAAAAAAAAAAGCAATATAAAGCATCTACTAATATATCTCCCTCGTTTTAAAATTCTTACCCCACAGTCCCAATATTGTCTTTATAGGCATTATGCTACTTATGCCAAAACCAATGTTGTCCCTGCTGGTTTGTCCCCTGCTTTTAGTCAATCTCACTGACAATCTGTCAGAATCTCATAAGCTCTCTGGAATTTCACAAGTTTCTTTTTAATTTGTTTAAATATTCATTAGCAGAATAGGCCTCCAGAATTATTGTAGCATACATGTTTAAACTGGACAGCTAGGTCAGGCATTCAGCCCTAAAATCTCAGTTAAATTCAGCAACCACATGTGCCTGATCACTGGTGTCCTTACTTTGGGCTCTGTACAACCTGACGTGGCTCCTCATGGAGCAGGACCACAAGACTGCTGGTGATCTGACTCCAGAGTATGTTTATGGAGCTTCCCAACTGAGCACTTTGGATACTCTTTGGAAAATGTCTAAACAAAAGCAAACAGACTGAAGAACATATAGAGCAGAACATCAGCTCTCTGCTCTTCTGTCCCGGGGATGCGTTTTGCCAAGAACTTCATGTGCTTTTTCCACACCAGTTACACCATACTGCATGTGGCTAAACTCACACTAGCCAGAGATTTAAACATTTCAGCCAATTACCACCAATCTTCTTTATAAAGTGCATCACAGAGTAAACTGGTGTTCCAAGTTCCAGCATGTGAGCAGCTGAAGTGAGCTTACATAAACCAGTGGTGAGCACATGGATTTTCGAGCATCAGCAAAAGGGACAGCAATGAGGTGTGGGGAATCTGTGTAGTCTGACAGAAGACTAGAACCAGTACCAGGTACACAGTTCCAGCACAGATGCCTATGCTCACACAGTAGAGAACAACGCAAACAAGGTGTCTGCAGGCCTCACTCAGATAGCTACCAGTATCTTTCAAACACTTCAACACAAGAGAAAATGACAAAGAACAAGAAGTCCTCACTTACTGTCTTTATGCTTGCTGGTAAGAATGCAGCAGGGCCAGCCTTGGACAACTGTGAGCAGCCCAACAGTCAGTGGGATCGCTCCATGAGCTCACAGAGATGTTTTCCCTCTGCACTGTGCAGTAAACACAACAATGGCAAACAACTCGGCCTGACACTTCAGAATGCAATCAGGTTTGGATCCCAGCCCAGTTTTCAGCCAACAAACTTGAGAGACTCTTATGTATTTTCCAAATCAAAATAAAACACACACCTACCTGAGAGCTGTGGTCCCTGCTGGTGTGCATCTCAACATCAAACATGATCTGCCCATCTTCTTGTGGCGAAGGGCTAAGAGAAAAAACTTAGTCATTAGTTTTTGTTTGTTTTTTACACTTTATTTTTCTGGACATGGATGTCTCTATGTGTGGCTGCACATGTGTCCTGGCACACATGTGAAAGTCAGAGGACAACAAGTGGGACTCTATTGTCCCCTGCCACCATGAGGGCTCCTGGAAATAGAACTCAAAAAGTCATTAGGCTTGGCAGCAATCTCTTTTATCAACTGAGCCATCCAGCTAGCCTTCCCAGCAGTTTTAATTCTTGATGTCGTATCTTAAGAATTCATTGGAAAACTGAAAACTGAAAACTACAGCAAGATAGTTTGGAAAGAGGAACAAATCTGAAAGTCTATCTAACACCAAGTAAGCAAATCGGATGTGAGAGTAAGTGGTTAATGTAATGGAGTAATCATGCAGAATGCCTGGACTCTGTCAGTGGTAATGAATGCCTTTATAGCGACAAAGCCAGAGAATATATGGCAGCCTAATGTTGAAGCATCACACTTTTTTGTATCACTGACCAATCCAAACAGCCTGAGTCCTTTTGTAACAAGCCCCCAGACCTTAGCACATTCTGACTTTAAAACCCAGCATAGAGGTCCCAACACCTGCCCAAACAGAAACCTATCAAAACCTATCAAAAACCTCACTCATAATCCAGGATCTAAGAAAAGCCTCTAAATGTATTAACTCTGCTTTTTTGGCTTCTATAGTTTTACTGCTCGCTAACTGAAGTGTGACAACCAGGATGTGGGTTTTGTGCATACAAGTCAAAGAATTATGATGATCAGGGCTGCAGGATCAAGGCTAGCTCTCTGCACTGCCACCAGCCAGCAATGCAAACTTTCTGTGTGGCATTAAGAGTGCTTATGTGGGTTCTCTGATGGAATTACCTCACAACACTTTCAACACTTTTGTGCACACGCAACTCCTCAGCATTTCTCAGTCTCTTCGGCGGCTTCTGTGATGCAGGAACTGCTTTTATGGTCCTGTCAGGACGTGCCCTTTCACTGCCACCCTCTTGTGATATACACTACAGCTTTTAAAGGCTACACAATACATGTGTTGGCCAGTTTTATGTCAACTTGACACAGCTGCAGTCATTCTCTAAGAGAAAATCTCAATTAAGGAAAAGCCCCCATCAGACTGGCCTGTGGACAAGCCTGTAGTGAATTTTCTTGATTAATAATTGATGTGGGCCGGGCAGTGGTGGCACACACCTTTGATCCCAGCACCTGGGAGGCAGAGGCAGGCGGATTTCTGAGTTCGAGGTCAGCCTGGTCTACAGAGTGAGTTCCAGGACAGCCAGAGCCACACAGAGAAACCCTGTCTCGAAAAACCAAAATAAATAAATAAATAAATAAATAAATAAATAAATAAATGATGTGGGAGGGTCCAGCTCACTGGGAGCAGTGCTATCCCAGGATACTGGTCCTGGGTGATCTAAGAAAGCAGGCTGAAGAAGCCTGGAGGAGCAAGCCAGTAAGCAGCCCCCTCACGGCCTCTGCTTTGGTCCACGCCTTGACTTTCTGCTATGAGTTCCCTGGATGATGGACTGTAAACTGTAAGCTTAAATCAACCCTTTCCTCAAGGTTCTTTTGGCCATGTTCCTCACATCACAGAAACCTTAAAACAATATGTGATATCACCACAGATTGAATGCAAAAGTAGGTGAGAATATAGATGCCCTTGTTAGGCCAGAAATTAAAGAGTAAAACTGTAAACATCTGCTCTCCATAATATTTTTGGTTATAGAGCTGGGCATGGTGACACACACCTTTAATCCCAGTACTTGAGAGGCAGGTGGAATCTGTGCACTTGAGGCTAACATGGTCTACACAGGTGTTCCAGGACAGCAAACCTTCCAGAGAGAAAACATCACAAACAAACAAACAAACAAACATAAAACAAACAAAAAATCCAAAACCAAGTCAATATTTAATTATAGGAAATAGGTATTTTTCATTAAGAAAGAATATGTATGCCTGGGCTGGAGAGATGGCTCAGGGGTTAAGAGCACTGACTGCTCTTCCAGAGGTCCTGAGTTCAAATCCCAGCAACCACATGGTGGCTCACAACCATCTGTAAAGGGATCTGATGCCCTCTTCTGGTGTGTCTGAAGACAGTGACAGTGTACTCACATATATAAAATAAATAAATAAATAAAATAAATCTTTAAAGAATATGTATGCCTAGGTGAGATGGCTTCATGGGTGGAGGTGCTTGCCTAAGAACCTGAGCTTGATTCCTAGAACCTATTAAAGGTATAAGGAGAAAACCAAATCCAAAATGCCCCTGACCTGCACATATATATACACTATGGCACACATGTGCACAAATATGGCAAGTATATACAATCAATTACACTTGTTTAAAGGAGTCTTAAATGGAAATAGAAAAGGTTCACATCAAACAGCATCATACACATTTACCGTCTTTGTGATGATAACACCACAGCATCAAGCCGGCTGAATACAACTTGACCAGACCTGACAGTCCAAGTGATCTGTTACTTATGAGGACTTTGCCATACACCCACAGAAGTGCTGTACTGCTGACACCAGTCTTTGCCAGAGAAATACTTCCTTCTTCACTGGTAAGCTGGTTACACCTGAAGATTCAGAATGCCATCAAGCCTGGGGCCCAGCTCCTCTCAGACTCAACTGGGGAGCCTGCTAAACCACTGCAATATACTTCTCCTGCACTGACAGCCAAGGAAGAGCTCTAAGGATGAGTCTATACTGGGCTTTTAGAAACTGCCCTGAGACAACAAGAGAGAGCAGAAAGCAAGGAATGCTGAGACATCTTCTAACCACCACTGCAGTAGCTGTCCTAAGACTCAGAGATCTACCTGCCTCTGTCTCTGGAGTGGTGGGATTAAAGATGTGTACTACCAATCTGGCATGGAATAACTTTTAAACAAAACATCTGAAAAACAGGCTAGGCCTAGTGGAAGAGCCCTGAAATCCCAGCTATTCTAGACTCTGGGGCAGGGAATTTTCAAGTTCATCGCTTCCCTAGGCTACAGAGCAAGTTTAAACCCAGCCTGTGCAACTCAGCAGTGCAGTTCCAAAACCATAGAGTCACAAGAGGGCTAGAGATGCAGCTCACCAGAGCAGCTCGTGTCCAGCACGCTAGAGGTATTGGGTTCACCCCTCGGCACCAATGGAAAAGTAGGGAAGATGAGATAGAAATGAAAAGGAAAAGAAGAGAAAGTGTATGTTGGCTGGGGCTAATGTCCAACAATTCGAAGAACCCTTCCACCTACATCGTAGGTCCCATGAGAAACACTTCCTTATAACCAATTACAAATCAGATGACTCAGTCTTGAGGGTGCCTATTTTATAGCAGTGTTGTGCTATGTGTGTTTGGTGTACATGTGTGCAGGTTCTAGTATATGTATCTGTAGATGCTGAAAGTGGCTCTCACTACTTATTTTCCTCTTTGTTCTCCATCTTATTTTGTAGGGTAGTGTCTCTAACTGGACCTAGACCCACTGTCTCAGCAGGACTAGCTGGCCAGGAAGCCCCTTTGCCATTCCTCGTCACATCCAGGAACCTGAACTAAGCTGACCCTGGGAAAATGAACTCAGTCCATTTCACACATCACTGCCATCATAAGCTAAACAGGATGTCCAACAAGCAAGTGACTCTTTTGTACCCTGTGAAGAATAGGCTCATGGACACATGGTACCAATGATCAGTCTCATGTTTGCATATATACAAAAATAGTCTACAGAGGACAGAAAGCTTCAGGAATCCAAAGAGAACGCTCTAGAAATCCTTCAGCAAGTCTGATGGTGTGGATATGCTTGGCCCAGGGAGTGGCACTATTAGACGGTGTGGCCCTGTTGGAGTAGGTGTGTCACTGTGGGTGTGGGCTTTAAGACCTTCATCCTAGAGATTGGAGAGATGGCTCAGTAGTTAAGAGCACTGACTGCTCTTCCAGAAGTCCTGAGTTCAATTCCCAGCAACCACATGGTGGCTCACAACCATCTGTAATGGGATTTGATGCCCCTTTCTGGTGTGTCTGAAGACAGCTCCAGCATACTCACATATAATAAATAAATAAATAAATCCAAAACAACAACAACAACAACAACAACAAACACCCCTTCATCCTAGCTGCCTAGCCAGTCTGCTCCTGCTTGCTTTTGGAACAAGACGTTGAACTCTCAGCGTGCCTGGGTACTGCCATGTTTCCTCCTTGATGATAATGGACTGAAACTCTGATCCTGTAAGCCAGCCCCGATTAAATGTTGTCCTTGTAAGAGTTGCCTTGGTCATGATGTCTGTTCACAGCAGTAAAACCCTAACTAAGACAAAGTCCCTGGATACAAAACTTCATTCAGCACTAAGGAGGCAGAGACAGGCAGATCTCTGTGAGTTCAAGGCCAGTCTGGTCTACATATTTCATTCTAGAACAGCCAGAGCTATGTAGATAGAGATCTTGTCTCAAAAACAAACCAACAAAACTACTGAAAAACAGACTGGTGCTACACCCTCCAGAATCGATGGCAACTTCTCAGAAAGAAACATGTGCTCACTTCTGCTTGTGACAGGAGACTCAGCAACAAGGCAGAGATGACACAAGGCTGGCAAGGTGCTCACCGTGCCAAACAGCCAACCAACCTGTCTTCCAGATGCCTTGGAGACAGAACTGGGTCATAAAGCATATAGGAAGGTAAGGTGTAATTTAACTGCTTTCTCTTTTTCTCAGACAAAAATTAACCATATACTATAAACTAAACACAAAACAGTTACAACAAATATGCACGGTGTCTTCCTCCAGTCCTTCCTGCCCTGCTGCTTTTTAGACATCCCCCAATCTTCCTTCTGTGTATGTGCATCTTCAACGTGGTAATAATCAGCCAGCTGCAAGTGAACCAGCATCAACCTATGAAGCTAACGTTGTGCCAGGGACTGCACTAACAATTTCTCCCCATTTTTGGAGACAGGTTATTACTATGGATTGTTCTGTAGTCCAGGAAGGCCTTCACCTTGTGGAAATATTCCTGCTCAGCCTCTCCAATGATAGATTATAGGTATGTCTTAAGTATATGAGCTTAGAATTGTTAATGTTATTTAATACCTAGTTTCTCAGAAACCGAAAGGAAAAAAAAAAGCTCAAACTGAAAATTAGTTAACCACTTGTTTTCCTTTCCTACATCTTTCTGTATTAGGTTTTCAGAGGCAAAGAGCCATACAGAGATGTAAATAAATAACACTTCCTCTAAGAAAATGCATGCCTTCAGTATACTGCTTCCTGAAAGCCACACAGAGAGCCACAAACACGACTGCAACCTCCATCAACTTGCAGGTCCTGTAAGCTGAGCATTTACTGAGTGTCTGTTACTGTGGAGGGTGAAAAAAGGCCACATGGTCCCTGCTTCTGCTGCCTAGAAAGGGAGAGACTTGTTACCATGAGTCATAATATGGGCTCAAAAACAAAGGAAAATGGGATAAACTCAGCTGAACTCTGAGATAACATTAATGACACTAACTTTTATTTTCACTTTAAATTGCATGTAGTTTGTGTGTGTAGATACACATGTGGGTGTGTATGTGGAAGCCAGAGGACAATTTGAGGAAGTCAGTTCTCTCCTTCCACAATATGGGACCCAGGATGAAACACAGGTTACCCAGCTTACATCAAGTCCTTAACCATCTTGCTGGCCTACTACTCGACTCAAACTGATAAACATCTAAAAATAATTCAATCTGAGAATAAAAATGGCAATGGGGGTGGGCAACTCAGGTGCCTATCCACTAGCTGTTCAGTTTTTAATTTAATTTTCTTGAGAGAAGATCCCACCATACAGCCCTGACTGGCCTGAAACTCAAGTTGACCTCGAACTCACTGCCTCTACCTCCCAAGTACTGAAATTAAAGGTGTGCACAATCATGCCTGACCTAGCTGTCCAGTTTAAACATGTATGCTACAATAAATCTGGAGGCCTATTCTGCTAATGAATATTTAAACAAATGAGCTTGCCCCTTATGAGAGTTAGTTAGCTTTATAACCACTCAATTACTGACTTACCACCCAGAGTTTTACTTACCTGTCACAGTGAGAACTGCCTCTTGAGCTGCTCTGTCCCGACTCATGCTGTGCATCCAGAAGGATCTTCTCCATGTCTCCATTGTGGATGGAAGACGAGGAAGGAACGTGCTCCAGCCCCCCATTCTTCCCATTTCCATTATCATTGCCATTGCTGCTGTTCATGGGTAGCTCCACCCAGGAACCTGTTGGACGGGTCAGATAATAAGTCATAGCCACAGCAGGGCCAAAATCCCTCCTGTGCACGCACATGTCCATATGCTGAGTTCAGATAAGAATTCTGACTCGCCTCAAACAGAAGCCAAAGTATTCTGAAGAAAATAAACATGAAGAAAGTCAGAGTCCATATTGTTATGCTCCCACAGGGACTCATGCATTAAAGCACTCAGAAGGCAGAAATCTGAAACTTAAGATGTGCTCTCCAGCCATTTCCCTTTTTGGTTAAACCTTAATTTGTACTCAATCAAAGCTTTGGTGAAAACTCAAGCTGTTCTTCAAAACTTACGTACCTCTTCCTTTACTAGACAGGGTGTTGCCTTACCATTTCAGTTACACACAAAGGCACTTGCCATGTGTGCCACAGGATTCCTCAGCTCTTTAGGTACACTTGCACTAAATTAAGTCAACGTATAACTTAGCAACATCATACAGTTCATCTGAACAGTACAACAACTGTCTACTAACACAAACTGAAAAAGCTCCTGGAGTAGAAACCTGAATGAGTTCCCAAACCCAGAGCATGCAATAATGCCACTGGTCCTTAATAAAGCCAGATAAAATTGAAAGTTGAGGGTGGGGAGCACAGACCCCATTCCACAGATGTCTCTCTCCTTTGTGCTACAGGCTTTCAAGTCTTTCTCTTCTATACCAAACATACCTTGTCAAGTTGTTCCTTCCCTTTTTCACTCCCAGGATCTCTACTTTCTAGGGTTTTCATTAAGTCCTGAGGGTATGGAGGAGAGAGAAGCCACTGCAGATGGGCTACAGGCAGAAAAGTTTGGGACAAATAGTTGAAGGGGGTGGGACCACAGGAAAAGGGGATGGGCCTTTATAATCTGAACGTTTTGAAAGTTCTTATTGGCCCAATAAGTTGAATTAATTAAGGTTCTTAAAATTTTAATAGGAATCAGTAACAGTAGCCAACTAATCAACTTCACAAAACAGACATGCTCTACGTCCTCTCTGTAAAATACTTTGCTTTAGGAAGTGTGATCTACAGCCAGGTACAATGCTCACACTTGCACTCAGAGGTCTGAGACAGGATGATGATCAAGAGTGAGATCAAGGCTGGCCTGGGCTACAGAGCAAAGCCCTAAGTCAAAATAAAATGGAAAAACAAGCAAAATTTCCCTCCAAACCAAACCCAACAACCTCCAAAATGTAACCTAGCAGGTCTGCAGGGCCAAATCTCTAAATCCTTAGCAGATCAGTCAGAATCATCAAAGACTGCCTCAAACCCTAAAATGCACCCAAATGAGTCAATGACACCAGACCTAGAGGGAAGGAGAAGTTCATCTGGCTGGAAAGGCAATCCAGCCTTTTACCCCTCCTATCCTCACTCAGTGTCCCCAGTATACAGAGCTGTGACAGAGGACCTACTTCCCAGAGCTGCCAGAACTAACCACAGTAACATAAACTGAGGGCAAACAGCAGACGCTCACTTACATACTAACGAGTTTGTATCTGTCACTAAAGAGTTAGTTTGTCCTCTCCATCAAAGGGAGCTCCCCGCCCTCTTCCCCTTGCCAGCAGTCTTGAAATCACCAATTAATTCCAAACAACACAGGCATACAACAGCACCTGGCCTCATTCTACACCTACGTGAGGATGGGCATGGATGAGAACACAGAACACAGAAGGATGAGCACATAAAACCTGTATCTCTACGAGAGATCTTTAGCACAGAGAGTTTAAATATTCAGAGTGCCTGTGGAGTGGATACAAATGTGCCAGAGCACATCTAAATTTAGATCTCTGTAAAATATTCTAGAAGGAGGGACAGAGAGAATAACAATCTTTCCCCTACTCCCACTGCTTCTAGGATTTCAAGCATCTGTTAAAACCAATGGGATTGGTTCTTGTAGACAGCCCACTGTGCAAAATAAACAAAACCAACAAAGCCCAGGGCTGCTCTGGCAGGAGCACTGAGGACCCAGAGCTCCAGACAGATTACTCAGACAATCAACATGTGCCTGATCAAAGGAAAGCGGTGGCCACAGTGCCTGGGCTTCTACTCCTCACTTTTCTGAAGGATTTTCCAAGCCACCATGCCAACTCTATTTTCTGCTTTAAACATATACAGTCACTACCTTTAACCTTAGGAACTTGAGAAGACACACTAGAAAGGTTTAAAAGCGACCCCTGCCATGGCCTCAACAGCCTGAAGCACAATACCCCCATTGCCATTCTAAGTCTTTGCTTGGCATACACCAGCACCACAGTTAACAGTGCAGAGTGAAACCACACCCCATGCTAATGCTAACAGCTTATGCTTGGACTGGCGCCTTAGTCTCTGTGTCTCAGTTTCCTTATCTGTAAATAAGGATAAATGCTGTATCTATTTCAGAGTTACTAGGATAGTATGAATAAAGCACACAGAAAATTGTAGTAGCCAGTGCAGAGAAACGCCACATACAAGTCAGTCATTATGGTAAGTATATTCTGTATGTCTTCAAAAATCACTGGCTTTCACAAGGGTGTTCCTTAAGCTCAGAGACGTCAGTATATAAAACTAAGATTCAGGCTGGAGAGAGGGCTCAGCAGTTAAGAGCATTGGCTGCTCTTGCAGAAGACCTGGGTTCAATTCTCAACACCTACAAGGAGGCTCACAGCCATCTATAATTCCAGTTCCAGAGGATTCCATACCCCCTTTCTGGACTCCTTGGGCACAAAGCACACATGCTGTGCACATACATGCAATGCAAGTAAAATACTTAACATATAATTTTTGTTTAAATCTTAAAAACAAAAACCTATTAATTCTCCCATTTCTAGTGCCAGGTTCTGGGGGGGAGGGGTTGTTTGTTTGTGGTATTGGGGGACTGGACCCAAATGCAATAGGCCTATTTAACCCAACCTTTGTGATTTGCTTTAAATGGTCTCATGAAACCCAGTATATACCCCAAATGCTAACACCTTGAGTGCTGGGATTATAGGAAGGTACACCATATCTGGCTCCCATTCCTGCATCCAGAAGAAATCACTTAAATGGTTTCACATAGAAATTTCTACAAGTTTTTTTTTCCTTACGAAATATTTTTTCGGGACTGGAGAAATGGCTCATCAGTTAAGAGCACTGGCCACTCTTCCAAAGGACCTGGATTCAATTCCCAGCACCTACATGCCAGCTTAAAGCTGTCTGTAATCCCAGTTCCAGGAAACCTGACACCTTCACAGACATACACTCAGGCAGAACAGCAATGTACATAAAACTTCTTTTATATTTATATTTGTTTTTCAAGATAGGGTCTGTGTACCCCTGACTGTCCTGGAACTCACTCTGAGGATTAGGGTGACTTTAAAAATTATTTTTTTAAATAAACAAATGGAATCGCACCATATATAAATTCCTCTAAGCCACTGGTTCTCAACCTGTGGGTCATGACTCCTTTAGGAGTCACATATAAAATACCCTGCACATCAAATTCATGACAGTAGCAAAATTACAACTATGAAGTAGTAACAAAATAATTTTATGGCTGGGTGTCCTCATGTTTTATAACACGAGGAACTATATTAAAGGGTCCAAGCATTAGGAAGGCTGAGAGCCACTGTGCTAAGTACTGATACCTAAAACTCTGAAATGCCTTTCAATGTTAGTATGTACATTCTTTTGAATACCTTGAATCTCATTTTAAAAATTTCTTTTACGCTGGGCGGTGGTGGTGCATGCCTTTAATCCCAGGACTTGGGAGGCAGAGGCAGGTGGATTTCTGAGTTCGAGGCCAGCCTGATCTACAGTGTGAGTTCCAGGACAGCCAGGGCTACACAGAGAAACCCTGTCTCGAAAAACAAAAACAAAAAAAAAATTCTTTTACAATTTCATGTGTATGGGTGTTTGGCCTTCATGATGTCTGTGTACTATATGCAAGGCTGGTGCCTGTGAAGGCCAGAAGAGAGTGTCAGAGCCCCTTTAATTGGAGCTAACAGTTATGAGTCACTATGTGGTGCTAGGAATCAAACCTGAGTCCTCTTTAAGAGCAGTCAATGCTCTTAACCATTGAGTCCTCTCTCCAACTACCTAAAATCTCACTTTTAATAAAGACACAGCATACTTTAACTATTATCCAATGACAATTACCCAGAAGACTGTATTACTGATATTTTTACACTGACAGAGTCAGTGAACATTCTGAAAGGTCATCCGGCAATATGTAACAGGAGCCTTAAAAGGCTAGATTATCCTTAACTCAACAACTGTCTTTTAGAGCTAGTCTGTGTACATATGCATCTATGCGACTGTGTGTGTATAATGGAGACCAGAGGTCACTTTCATATAGTTCCTCAAGGCCATCCTCCTTGTTCTCTGAGACAAGATCTCTCCTTGACCTGGAAGCTCATAATTAGGTGAGGGTGGCTAGCCAAGGAGCCCCAGGGATCTACCCATCTCTGCCTCCCCGATGCCAGGATTCCAAGTGTAGACCATTGTGCCTGGCTTTATATAGGTTCCGGGAGACTCAACTCCTCATGCTTGCAATGACTTTACTGAGGGAGCCGTCTTCCTGACTCCAGCTGTGTGCGTTCTCTGTGGAAGCATGCAGTGCCACAGGGAAAGCTAGGTATACATTCCTTTCAAGGAAACGTATTAGACAGGTGTGGTGGCTCACACCTGTAACCTTGGCCAGTGGGTGTCTGAGGCAGGAGGGTTGCTACAAGTTCAATCAAGGTCATCCTGGGCTGCACAATGAGACTCTGTCTGAAAAAAAAAAAAAAACTAAATAATCTAGTGTTGATAACAGAAAAAAAAAACATTTTAAAACATTTGATTTATTTTCTGAGTATGACATTAAAAAAAAAACCAGGTTGGGAGATAGGGAGACGTTTCTTTTGTTACTGTTTTTCACTTCAAGCCTAGGCTGCCCTGGACCTCACTCATTATGTGGTCTAGGTTACCTTAGCCATGATCCTAACTCATTTACAGTCTCAGGTCCTCTTAATGTGCCACCTCTGCTAATTCCTACAAACTCCCCTAATGCTTGGAAAGGAAACAAGGCAAAGATTTCATCCAAAAAATACATAGAGGAAACCACCTCTGAGGCAGTTCTCTTCCTAACAAGAAAGCTTTAAAGAAAGAGCTAAGCAGTTATTGTTAAGGACTGTTTACATGCGGGAAGCTGTTCCTTTGTGCTAGTTTGTACAAAGACGTGGAGACTTATTAGGGAAAGGCATCACAGGTTCTGATCATCACACCTCTGCAGCCTGCAGCCCCTAAGCGTCTCACCAAGAAGTAAATCCTCTTACACATCACAGGAAACATTATTTCTCATTTTCTCCCAACTTTTCAAGGCCTCACAAGTCACTAGCACACAGTTAGGGGTTCTGAGAGCCTTTTAGTCTGCCTGTTTTGGGTACTAGATGCTGGGATCCCAGATAACCACGCAACAGTCCCTGGCACTCTTCTGTACAGTGGGTACTACACACCAGTAACTGACAAAGGCATCTTATGTGCTACAGCCTGAACCCCTTCCCAGAGTGGACAGCAAGAAAAGACTATAATTCCAATTACACAAAGTTATGATACCACTCTGATCTTCCTTATGCCATTCCTGCAGTCTCCTAGGTGTCTTACTCAAATAGTGAGAAACTTGATAGTTTTGTTAATTATAAAAGTAACAACTGGAAACATCCTTTTAACTCTGCAAGAAGTTTGGGTATTTGCCCTCCAACAGTCCATACAGTAGTAAACAACAGAATCAGAAAATGGTTTCACTGTTTCAAACATATCAATAATTTGAGCTAGAGAGATGGCTCAGCTGTTAAGAGCATGCACTGCTCTTACAGAGGAACAGAGTTCAATTCCCAGGACCCATACCCATATCTGTTTATGTTCCAGATCTCAAGGATCTAAAGTCATCTTCTGGACTCTATGGATACCTGCACTCAAGTGGACATACCACAACACAGGTGTGTATACACATACACACACACACACCTAAAAATAATCCTTAAGAAATTTCAATAATTTGCTATTAAAACTGCTGTGGGGCTGGAGAAATGGCTCAACAGTTAAGAGCAGTATCTGTGATTCCAGAGGACCTGGGTTGGATTCCCAGCATGACATGGAGGCTGACAACCATCTGTACTCCAGTTCCAGGGGATTTGGTACCCTCTTCTGGCCCCACGGGCAATAGGTATGCACATGGTGCACATACATACATGCAGGAAAACCCATACACATTAAAAACAAATAGACAAACAAATCCTCTGCTGTGATTCTTGAACTAAAGATAAAAATCTCAAGCCAGAGATAATCTGTACGTGTTTCAGCTGCTGTTTTTCCACAGTTGTGGAACTGCGGCCAGCAAAGTGCTTGGGCTTATCAGCAATTAGGATAGTTTTTGATATCTGAATAAATTGTTTTGCTCATCGAAAAAAAAAAACAGAAAAAAAATCACTTGGAAGAATCAATAAGGCTTGTTTTGTTCAATCCAGGGTTATGTACTAAGCTCTAAAAAGCAAACAAAGTAAGAGGCAAGGACAATAATTAAACCTGGCATTATCTAACAGCTTTCAGTAACTTTTAAAAGTGCAGCTGACTTAGCCCAAGTACAATGCTTTCTATCTAGCAGATTTCCCAGAATAACATCTGGTATCATATATAGGCTGGAGGTTCTGTAAGAGCCACTTAATAAACAAAGGAAGCTGGCTGACCCGTGACAAACCCCTTCCCAGGTCTGTCAGACTTTGGGGTAACGAACCACACAGAGCTCAACCCTTTTCAGTTCTGTTGTTAATAAAGAATCCAAGGAAAATGAAAATCCCTTTGTATTTCACATCCCCACACTGACCGGACATTTAAGCAGTAAGAAGATGCTGAGCACAACTAACTCAGAAAGGACCAGGCAGAAGACACACACATACATAAGCATGCCAAAACCCAAGAGAAGGCTCCTGAAAACACCAGCGGGACTCTCTGGGAATAACACAGAACACGTATTTCTTTAGTCTTTTCATTGCTAAAAATGTATGTTAAAGATGGGTAAAAATTTAAAATTCTGAATTACATGGTATGAGTGAAATTTAAGGACACAATTGACTATATCTTTGTAAAAGCCAGCATTTAGAGAAGTTATCAAATATTGCTTATCAAAATATGGGTCGGGTGGCAGAGTGTCTTAAAATACCCGAATTCTTTGTTACTTATTTTTTTGTTGTTGTTTCTGACACACAGTATTACTTTGGGGCCCAGGCTTACTCCACTTCCCTAGTGCCGGAATGACAGGCAAGCGCCACCACACCTAGCTAAAATATCCAAAAGCTCCTGCCATCCTCCTCCAGGCTCAGTGACAGCTCTTCACTAAACCGTTCTGGCCACCCTGGCACCCTGGAAGCCAGTTCTCTTAGGAAAGACACTGCCTGACCTTTAAGCATGCAAATGGCTTTTAAAGAACTTTATCTGGCCTTGTGACGACTACCGCCGCCCACTACCTCTTTCATTAAGACATGAAATACAAACAGAACGGTTGGGCAAGAAGGCCGGGCGATCTCACAACAGTGGACAAGATGTCTGTTTAACTGCAACTCGATCCTGACCATCAGTTTTCAACTGCCAGTACCTGTGCCCTGTGTCTGTTGTGTTGTTTACTGTATTTCTTGAAGTCCACTGCAGATTTGGCTGAAATGGATGTGCTCTGGGGGCATGTGCTGGGCACCCAATCCACTTAACATAAGAAACAGTGACTTTAAGAAGTCACTAGTATGGTGGCAGCCGCCTGTCACCCCAGAACTTGGTAAAGTGCAAAGCAGGAGGAAATCAGGTCATCCTCAGCAACACAGCAAGTGCGAGGCCAGCCTGGGCTACATGAGACTATCTCAAAAAAAGAAAAGGCAGTAAAATATGAACTCAAGGTTAACAGCAGCAAAAACCTCACTTGAGAAACTTGAGAATTTTTCAGACAAAAAAAAAAAAAAAGTATTTGTCAGGGGCGGAGCAAGCACCCTGCACGAAACTCCGATGACCCCTGGACTGGCTTGTAGTAGGAGGCGAGCCCCGCACGCACACCTGCGCGGCCGCACGTCCACCCGCCACGCCCGGCCGGTCGCGTCCATCCCCCGGTGTCCCCGCCGCACGTCCTACGCCCCCCCTTCCGCTGGCTAGATCCAGCTTGCCGCCCCCAGCTGCGTGCGCCGCCGGCTCCCGACGCCCACCGCGACCCTAAACCTCTGCGCCCAGAGCGCAGGCCGCGAGCCAGCGCCGAGCGCTTGCTCCTGACCGGAGCGCGCTGGGTGTCAGTCACAGGCCTGGACCAATGGGCTGCCGTCTGCACCCGCCCACCCCCAACACCCTGAACGGCGGCGGTGGCCGAGCGGCTCCTCCTCCCCCATCCCTCCGCTGAGCCCGGCGGCCCCGCGCTCACTGTTGAGGCCAGCGGGCGGCGGCAGGGGCTGCTCGCCTTCCTCGCAGTTGTTGTTGTTGTTGTGCAGGGGAGGCGGCGGCTCGACTAAGTGAGACATGATCTGGAGACTGGAAGCGGCACGGCCGCAGGACGACAGTATCCGGCTCTCCGACAGCAACACAACAAGTCGAGTCCCCCCGCCCCCTTTTCTGCGTCTGCGCAGTCCCTCCCATCGTGACGTCAGGACCCTCCCGGCCACGTGATGACAACACAGGCAGCTGGACGGCGGGGTCTGAGCCGGAGAGAGGGGGCGTGACCAGGCCGAGCTGGGCGGGGCATTTGCAAGCGGCTCGGGACTTGAGGGTGCGGAAGTCGCGCTGACACGGGGTGCCAGGAACGAATTCCTGCGAGTCAGTCGCAATAGCCGGAAGGGCTGAGCTAGAAAGCTGGCATTGGATCGAGAATGGGGAGGAGTGTGCAGTCCGGAAGCGCGGGGCCTGAATGGAGCCCCTCCCACGCCTGCAGCATCCACGTAAGGGCTCACCCCTGGCTTTAAAGAAGCAAGAAAATCCCAGTTCCTCCCCTTAGTGAAACATCCATTTGTATCCTCCTACAGAATACTTTGTGAGGTACCTTGGAGCTAATCACCTTGTTGGAATTTCTAAAATTTTAATTACAAAGGTAACAGGCAATCAGGTTTAAAAAAAAAAATCAATGGCTGGGCGTAGCGCGCACACTTGTCATCTCAGCCTTTCCTGAGACTGAGACAGGAGGATCTGGAGTTCCCTGCAGCCTAGGCTATTGAGCGAGCCCTTGCCTTCAAAAACAAATTAAAAGGGGTGGGAGGATATAGATTTACCCAAACCCTGATTGTTACCTATCTCTGTAAATGTCCTTCCTCCCGTACGCTGCTGACTCTGTTACTTAATATTCCTAAAAACTCCTTCATTCTAACTTTGTCAAGTTTCCATGACCTAATTTTTGTATAGAGAATGTTTTTTCTCAATATGGAATTTGTTGTAATCTGCAGATGTTGAATTTTCAAGGAATTGTCTTTTTAAAAAATACGGTCTTAGATACCCCACGCACCAAGATATTAAATATAGGACCAGCCAGTAAGATGGTTCTGCCGGTAAAGGTGCTTGCTGAGTGTGGAGACTGAGTACTGAGTTCATTCCCCAGAACTCATGGTATATGGAAAGCTGACAAAGTTGCCTTCTGGCCTCCATAAATGGACGGCGGCATGCGCCCTGCCCCTATAAATCATAAATACACGCACACACAACAATTTAAGATTTATTTTAATTTTTGTTCCGCGCATGTGTGTGCTGGAGCCCGAGTGCCATCCGAGGCCAGAAATATCCGATAGCTCTAAATCTGAACTTTCTGGAAGTTATGAGCCCCCTGACTTGGGTTCTGGAAATCGAATTCAGGTCCTCTACAAGAGCAGCACATGCTCTTCACTGCTCAGCCACCACTCCTGCCCCAGTAATTATATTTTTTTAAAGATTATGAATTTCTTGTATAACTAATTCTCTCTTAGGATTAGTTTTACATGTAGATTCTTCCTTAATTCTCCTGGAATTAACTTTTCATATTGTAAATTCTGTCTTTGATTCTTCCCAACTTTGTAGCCAATTGACCCAGTGATATATATCTACTGATCTATTTATTCATTTGCTGGCCTTTTTTCTGTAACCCATGCTGGTCTTCAACTCACTCCATACTCCAGTCTGGTCTCTAGCTCTTGACAATTTTTCCTCAGTGCCACTATTTCAAATGTGAGCCACCATGCTGGGCTGAGATGTAGCCTCTTTGGTTTTGGTTTTTTTCAAGACAGCATTTCTCTGGGTCACCCTGGCTGTCCTGGAACTCGCTCTTAGATGAGGCTGTCTTCCAACTCAAAGATCCACCTGCCTTTGACTTTAACATGCACATTAAAGGTGTGCAACACCCCATCCCCAGCTGATTTCCTCTCATATTTCTTAATATTTGTTGATTTTTTAAAGTACTATATTACTGTAGCTATGTGCCAGCTCCGTTTTTCTTTTAGATGCTTCTTTTTAAAATTTTAGTTTATTTGTAGCCAGGTATGGTATCACATGTGTATAATTCTAGCAGAAAGTAGCCTGGTCTGCAGAGCCAGTTCCAGGACAACCAGGGCTACAACACAGAGAAACCCCACTGAAAACAACAAAAACAAGATTTATTTTATTTTTAGTAGTATTTCTATGTATGGATATGTACATTAGTGCAGGTGCTACAGAAGTCAAAGACATTGGATCCCTCTTGAACTGGAGTTATGAAAGTCTCTAAGGATACCCTGTATTTGTGCTGGGAACTCAACTCAGGTCCTCTACAAGAGTAGTATGGACTCTTAGCCACTAAGCCATCTCTCCAACCCACTTTTAGGTGCTTTTTCAAAAAGCTTTAGGCATTTTTAAGTGTTTATTTTTCCCTACCCATTTCCCCAGCCTTGATTTTAAGGTGTAAAAAAAAATTGTATTTTGACCTGAGAACATACCTACTACAAATAACTTGGATCACTTCCTTTCTGTTGAAGCATGTCTTATCATTTTAAAAGGTGTTCTGTGTGAGAACTCAGCTGTTTGTAGAAAGAAATAGGGATAAGAGGGGGCGACAAGAGGTAGAATCTCTCTTCCTAGATAGATAAGACTGAACATGACCATAAGACTGAATATGACACTCCAGCTAACCATAGCTACTCAGTTCTCTGATATTTCAGACAGCTCCATTACCTAGTAAACTAGTGTACAACAATTCAATTTAGATAAGAAAGCAAAATATCACCAGGTGTGGTGGCACACACCTCTAGCCCCAGAACTCTGAAGTCAGAGGCAGCAGGTAGATCTCTGTGAAGTTTGAAGGCATCTTGGTCTACATAGTGAGTTCCAGGACAGCCAGAGCTACATAGTAAGACCCTGGCTAAAGCAAAACAAAATGAAAATGTGTGCTTAAGGCATGCAACCCTGGGTTTGTTCCTCAGCATTATAGAAAAGTTCAAAGTAATGTTAATACACATTTTCAAAAGCTGTACATAAAGGTACATAAAGTTGCTTAAACAGTTGGATGTATACTTTTCTGAATGCCTCTCTTTGGTGTCTGTGCCTAAATCTACTGAAAAACTTTTTAAAAGTTAGGAATATATATGCCTTCCTGAGTATGGGGTTATGTATGTGAGGGCAGTACACATGGAGGCCAGAAGGCATCAGATGCCCTGGATCTGGAATTACAGGCAGTTGTGAACCACCCTATGTGGGTGCTGAAAACAGGACTTGGATCCTCTACAGGAGCAGCCAGTGTGCTTAACTCCTGAACAGTCTCTCTAGCCTCCATGTAAAATCTCTGAACAACCTCAAACTCTGCAAAGAATAAGAAAAGGGGGTGGGGTAAAATAGCAAAATAATTTAAAAATATTTTCACACATACTACTTTATTCCAAGGTTTATATACTAGTAATCAAGACAATGGTACTGGGAAAAGCATAGACCTGTATATTAATGGAATAGATCAGACATAGACTCACAAGTTTATAGTCAATTGAATTTCAAGAATATTGTGAAGAAAATTGATCCTCGACCACTTTTCTCAAACTTTCATGTTTTATGAAACATCTCAAATGGATCATAGACCTAAATGTAAAACCTGAAAGGTTTTAACAATAAGTCTTTGTCACTTTGAATTAGGCAAAAACCTTAAAAGACACCCAAAAACACAATCCACAAGAGAAAAAAAAAATGCATGGGAATTTAAAACTGCTTTCAAGGGCTGGAGGGATGGCTCAGGAGTTAAGCACACTGGCTGCTCTTGCAAAGGACTTGGGTTTGGTTTAAAACATCCACATGACACAGGGGACATCTGCTTGTTCACAGGGGACTCAATGCTGTATTCTGGCCTTTGAGGGCATGAGAAACCGCATGGTACACAGACATACATGTAGGCAAACATCCATATGCATTTAAAAACAAAAATTCTGATTCTCTGGTGACATGACTCGGGTTAAAGGCTAGGTTGAAGACTAGACTTATGTACTCAATTCAATCTCTGGGACTCACATAGTATAAGGAGAGAACCAACCCTCACAGGTTGTCCTTGGACCGCCACATGTCCACAGTGCCATACACACACATACACACACAGAAAGAAAAAAGGAAAGAAGGAAGGAAGGAAGAAGGGAGGGAGAGAAGGAAAATAGGTCATCTTTTAGGCCTTTCACCTCCTAGATACAGTATTATATTTATAAAGGCATAATGCAGGTATAAAAACATTCCTCTGGGTTTTCTCATTTTATGTCTAAGTAAGTATTTTATGCACCTGAGACTGACTTAACATATATTTCAAAGTAGGCAAAGTAGACCACCTCATCTTATTCTCTGACCTCCACAGTCATGCCTCCTCTTCTCTCAAGGACATAAATAGAAAAAAATTAAAGCAAAAAGACATTTTTCAAAAGACCCCATTAGGAACGAAAAGAAACATGCCTCATATTGAGAGAATGTACTCTCTGAAGCATACTCTTGTAAGAGTATTATATCCAGACTACAAACACTGGGAGCAGGCAAACAAACTGGGTTACATGGTTTTGTTTCTTTCAGATTTTGTATGAGTATTTTGTTTGCATCTGTGTGTGTGTGTGTGCATGGATGGATGCATGTACACAATGTGCATGATTTGCACCCTCCAAGGCAAGAAGAGGGCACTGGATTCCTCTGGCACTGGGATCACAGATAGCTATGATCCACCATGTAGGTGCCAGGAGCTGCTGAACCTCGGTCCTCTGGAAGAGTAACAAAGACTCTCAATGGGCTCAGACGTCACTCTGGCCCCACCCCCACCTTTTTGTTAGTGTTGCATGTAGTCCAGGCTGGCCTGGAACCCTATATTGCTGAAGATGACTTTGGATTCCTAATCCTCTCTCCTTGTTTCAAGGCTGCTGTGATTACAGGTATGCACCACCACACCCAACCTAGGTTACCATTTACTTTCTTAAATGGATAAAAATGAAAACTCAGCTTTTGTACAATTAGTGGATGTGAAAACATGGCTGATATAATCATGATCCAAAGGTTTGATATTTTGGAAACTATTTTTGTCATCATGTCTCAAATCTGTAATGTCCCTGTCTTGTAAGGCACTAATTCTGTCTGTAGGACTATGCATGAATAGTTTTTACACTGAGACTGGCATGGTTATTAATTTCTACTTGCAAAATAAAAACAAAAATCAAAAACAGGAACTGGCCATGGAAAATGCACACAAGTGAGGCTATGTAGACAATAAAATTCTGATAATAGATACTTGAAAGTCACCTACCAGCACACACTTGGAAGACAGAGAAGCAAGAAAATCAGGAGTTCAAGACTACCCTTTGTCTCAAAACAAACCACAACATGAGAATCTGCTCAAAATGTCGGGGAGAAAAGGAAGACATTAAACTTCTATAGGATAGGATGAATCCAGTTCCTATAGAAAATAAGCCTAACATGTGAGTGAACACCCTCTCTGCTTAAGTACTTTTTGACTGAATCGAATTTACACATATTGCTGTTAACTCTGCACAAATGTGCATGAAGTTTCTGGTCTTGTAACAAGGTGTATCAGATCTGCCTTTGCAAGGGAAGAAGGGTGAGTTCTTTCCCAGAGAAACTGGTCCATTCCAAAGAACAGTTGGCTTTATGGTGTCTAGCACTGGTCTCCTCTCACTGCAGGGTCTCATCGAACAGGGGATAACTTGGATATAAGCACACTTTAAAATGATCGTTTACTTGACCTGGTTTGAGTTTTAATGGCATACCTGTCTATATAGTCCAAAAACACTTCACAGAGGCTGGTTACGATTTAACTACTGCCCCCTAGCGGGAAATTACTCAACCTGTTGCTGGTCCTATTTCTAAATATGTTTATGCCAGTTTAACTTGCTGCTTGAAGAATTCTTTGTAGAATTCAAAGTTTTGTGAATGTCTGACAAGCAAGGTGTTAATAGAGGGCCATTTTATGTTAACTTCAAATCTGTAAAGTCTCTAATTCAAACATAGGGCAAGTGTGTCCCAAATGACCCAGTATCTTAAGAGAACACCTTCAGGTCGTATGGATTCACTACACATGATAATTAAGAATGCTGTGTAAGCAGATGCAGCAGAACTAAACATTAGATTCCAAAGCAGAAACTCAGCCAGTAGTATTCATTCTAAATTATGTAATCAAACGTGATCGCCCAGAGCTTTTATAATTTTCTTTTTGTTTTCTCACAATTCTCTGCAATTTCTCCATGTACTAAACACAACAAAGAAACTGGACTGTTTGTATAGAATACTGCTTCCAGCTAATAAACCATCACATGTGCTTGGGAGTTTCTATGTACATGATACTCTCAGGTAATAATGCATGAACCTATTTTATAAACTCTTGAACTGTGTATTGCCATGTAAAATATGTTCAGTATTAATGTCAACCATCTCTTTAAAAGTTAGCCTATAAATATTGTTGTATAGTTTCTTTGGTCAGAAACATTTGGACTAAGTCATGTCAGGGTTTTTCTTCAGTGCCATTTAGCAAACTGTCTTTAGTCTATGCAAATAGCAAAGATTGACAGAATGTAACAGAATGCAGCTTCATTGTTAAATTTCACCTGAGGGTTCTTCATTATTCTTCTGGAATCTGGACTCGAAAGATATAAAGGAAATTGAATCTACTAGAACCAGCCCAGCCGCCTGCAGCGGAGACTGCGGTTTGTGCACGTGCCTCCTAAGTTTAAAAGAAAAAGCAAAGTAACTTGTTAGAAATTGACTTGCAGAAAAGTAAAACCTGCTGTTAGTGTAAAGAAATGGCATTTTCCCACCAAGCACAAGCCATCCAGTTTTCTCCATCACATTGTATGAAGCAGCAAAGGTG
The DNA here is from genome assembly GCF_004785775.1 of Grammomys surdaster. NCBI lineage: Eukaryota > Metazoa > Chordata > Mammalia > Rodentia > Muridae > Grammomys > Grammomys surdaster. Next base: position 6,017,941 of record NW_021621022.1, read on the forward strand.
GAGAAATGGTTCAGTATACAAGAATTGCTTTGCATGGTCTCATCTAAGATGGTTGCATTCGAACTGTTGTAAGAATTGTAAGAATCTTGACTTTCTTTTTTATATTTGGAAATATCAAATAAAAATGGAAACAAACAACACAAAAAAGAATGTTGTGTAAGAAACTGTCACACAGCTTCCACTCTCCATCCTTTGACAGATCATTAAGAGTTCTCAAATAGTTTAGAGAATTGGTAAGATTCTTCACTATTTAGACACACTTAAATTGGGGATGGGAGGGGGACAGGGTCTCTACTGGTAGCTCTGGAACCTCTTTGTAGTTTGGCCTTGAACTCAAGGGATTAGCTTGCCTTTATCTCCCATGTGGTAAGACATTGTAGAGTAGGCTTAGCCTTTGTCTCTCATGTGGTGGGACTCAAGTTGTGCCCACCACAGCAGACCTTAAACACATTTTTTTAAATGTTTAGTTTGTGTGAAAGAGTGTACATGCAGGTGTGGAGGGCAGAGGATAACTACTGAGATTCACTTCTGTCACTTTAGGTTCTGTCAGCTGATCTCAGATCATCAGGTTTGGTTTCAAGAGCCTTTACCCACTGAGCCATCTTGATACTGGCCCAGTCAACAATTTTGGGTGGGGTTAGAGCCAATACAAATTATTTCTATTTGAAATCATGTGGGATATTCTTAAATAATTGAATGGTTTATGTTTCACCAAAAATGCTTTTGCCAGCACTGCTTAGGTCTACATGCACACAAATTCTCTAAAAATAAACATATTAATGTAGTAAGTTACATGTGACTGCATTTCTCTAGGGTTGGTGGGATGGTTAGGTTATCAGTGAGAGCAGTGAGCAAGCCTGATGACCTGCAGTATGATCTCTGGACTCCATGGTAGAAAACGAACTAATTCCTGCAAGGTGTCCTCTGACTTCCATGTGTATGCTGTGCCAAATGCACTCAGGCACCATACATACATTTAATAATAATAACACAACAAAGTATCATGTGTAAGATTTAGGGGTTTAAATAACTTAAAGGGAAAAAAGTTCAGGAATACTTTTTTAAATTCTGAGAGGAATGGATATACAACCTGATAACAAGAAGTTATTATAAAGTGTTATTATAGGTTTATATATTGCCAATTTTTACTGCCCAGCCACCAAGTGAAGACAGACATTTAACAGAATGAGAACTCTCCCATTCTAGCACTTCAAAAACATTACAAGAGGGTAAAATATGTGTACGGATCTTAAGAGATTAGAAAAATACAATCAAGTTGACAAGACTACATTTATTGTGTAAGTTTTATTAATAAAAAGTTGACTATATAAAATGAGTGGCTGGGCATAGTTTGCTACACCAAAGATATTGGAAAAACACTTAATTACATAGCTTATGATAGCATTCCTAATAGGCATCTTAAGTTTGACAGTGAAGTTTCATTGGACAACACTAACCCTTATAGTGATGGATGAGAATCATAGAAACTATCATTTGATTTTTTTTTTTTTTAAAAAGGACTTCTATTTGAGCTTGGTGGCTCAAAGCCAAACCACAGGAATGCCATCCCAAAGGATATGAAAAGTTATCCCATCAAAAATTAGTATCCTTCTGGATGCACAACTATCCACTTGCAAGCCAAAGAAATAAATAGACTAAAAATTTACCCACAACCCCCAAATAAATTAGTAAAAGTGCCATTAAGAATCATCAGACATATTGTTTAAATACAAATTCAAATTTAACTCCAAAAGATACAGTAACTTTATTACATAAAATTTCTCCTGTGTGCTAAAAATGTTAATGTACAAGACATAATATTTGTGTAAGTGTAGAGGGAATTGTGGTGTTGTTTAATCACTTTTCATTACCGAAGAACAATAGGCAGTGGGAATATATAAGCACACAGAGTCCTCTAAATTCAACATTGTTATATTACTGTTCAATCAAAATATACTACCATTCTCATATAAATGCCTGCTCATTCATCTTTTAAAAATAAAGTCCATTCTCTCTCCATAAAGCTTCCTGCAGGACTGACCAAGGTCCATCCCACGCTAACTGGGACACTCTCCATCTTTGGCTAGGGCCTCAGCACTGGGACACTGTAGGTCAACACACATCGGGTGCTTATGCAGCTGTTGCAGTCCATGCAGCACTGTACCTTTAAAAGCTTGTCCCAGATATACCTTTGGAAAACCAAAACAAAAGATGTATCTATGGCAAAGTACAATTCATTGATTCCACAGCAATTAGTACAAAACAGCTCTTTAGTGTAGCATCAGGTTTCATCTACCAAGTTACTTCTAGATGAAATTCCAGTCTACTGTGCCTGAACATCAAGAGAAGTCAACGTGTCTACTTGGTATTTCCTAAGGCAAAGAAATAAAGCACTGGAAGACTTCAGAGTGAAGCTCTACAACTGTGGTTCTCATTGACAGCAACTTTGTTAACAGAGAAATTAAGCACAGACACACAAAAACAAAACAAAACAAAAACAAAAAAAACCTCAGAACCTTCTAGCATTTCTAGACTGTGAACCCTTAACAATGATATATATTTAACACATAGATGCACAGAACCATGATCCTCTCTGAGGATCTATGGAAAAGAACACTTGTTAAAAATAGTTCACAAAAATACCAAGGAAACAATAGAAACCCATTTCATTTCATTGCGCCCAAGGATATGACACAAAATATTGGTTTAAAGAGGTAGATGAAAAAGAAAAAGAAAACCAGATTCTCCATTCTTTGTCACTTTTATTCAGTAGTAGTTTTTTTTTTCCTTATTTTCAGTGCCAGACATGGCAAGGAGTGATTACAGCCAACTGTTATTAAAACATTTGTTCGCAACATATTCCCCCATTATCACTGACCCCATTTTGTGTGCTTTCGTTCTTCCTTTTTTGAATACGCCACCACCGAGACAAGGTGGAAAGGGCAAGGGTAAGAGATGGAGGGGAAGAGTCCAGGAGGCCAGAGAGGAGGAATGCTACAAGCCACAGTAAGAATGAGCTGTATTTAATTTAAAAAAGACGGGAGGGGTGTACCCCACAAATGATACAGTAATGAGGATACACAAATTCCATAGCATGACTGAAGGCGTTCACTGTGTTTGACGTCATCACAATGGAAGGCATAAAAAGTGAAGTACATCAATGCTGACACAGTCCAGTCCAGTCCACCAGGCAAGATGGTGCAAGAAGTCATTAAATTAAAAGTGCCCTTCCCTTCCCTAAATGGCTAGCAGACATGGAAAACAGCCCGGGATGCACCCACACGGCTTTCTCCATGTGGCTATCAAATGTGTTGTTGAATGGCACACTGTCAAACACTGGAAAGGGGCGCCACAATGGACCGCTCTCTTATAGGTATGAATGCTAGATTCAACTATCTCACTAAGCAGGAAGTGGCTCCTCTGCAGAGAATGCCAGCCTAATTCACTTTGTCTTGAAATATATACAGATTGTTTGTAGTTGCTACAGCAATGATGTTTTCCTTGGGATGCCAGGCTGTATGAAGGATTTTCTTGTTGAAGTCTAGGCTGTCAACACTTATTTCATCTTTCTTTCGCTTGCCGCTTGCACAGACTTTGCGTGGCTTCAAAACTGTGCGAGGCTTATTGTTTTCTCGTGATGCTTCTAGGGTTATATCCCGCTTTGTGTTCCTGTCGAACATTCTGAAGAAATTATTGTAGGATCCAGTCATGACAACACTGTAAAGGTAGAACACCCAGTCAAAGATGTTAACAAGAGACTATGTTTACTGTAACAAGTCAGTGACCATCCTGGCCCAGCACTCTATAGGAGGCAACTTCTCTAAGCTTATTTGAGTTAGGACACAGAGCCTGTTGATATTAAACCACAAACATTCAAACCCTCCTTCCAAAACACAAATCCAAAATACTGAACAAAGTTGATAACATCCAAGCACATTTTTCTTCCTCATATGAGTTAATTTTTCCAAATGCAGGCCACACAACCAACAAAACTAAGGGGTTTGTAGAAGCAGCCAACTGTGGAGCTCATTGTACCCAATAACATTCCACTCTCCTCCAAAACGAAAAGAAAAAAGAAAAGAAAAGAAAAGGTTGTTTCTATTTCTAAGAAAGCAAAGTTTCATGATGCAAATTATGGCCTATCTTACTTGTCAGATAATTTTTTTGTTTTCATTTTTGAGATGAGGTCTCATTATGCAACCGAGACTGGCCTAAAAATCGTAACTCTCCTTCCTCAACACTCCTTGTGCAAGAACTATAAAAGCATGTGCTTAACTATGCCAAGTTCAGATGTTTTATGAATGTTTAAAATAGAACTGGTCAAAAACCAAAACATATCTTCATTAACAGGAAATTATTGTACCTGTAACACAAAACAATTTTTGGAATCCTCATGAAACCAACAATGGTCCCAAAACTCGGTATGTAAATGACATTGGACTATTGGTCCCTTTGCCTTCCTCCTTCTGGTTATATTATCCCAGAAGACCTAATTTCTGCAATTATCTTTTTTTTTTTTTTTTTTTTTTTTTGGTTTTTCGAGACAGAGTTTCTCTGTGTAGCCCTGGCTGTCCTGGAACTCACTTTGTAGATCAGGCTGGCCTCGAACTCAGAAATCCACCTGCCTCTGCCTCCCAAGTGCTGGGATTAAAGGCGTGCACCACCACTGCCCGGTAACTTTTTTCTTTCAATTCTATGTATGTATCTATGTATCTATCCATCCATCAGTTCATTGGTTGACTGACTGTGGTGTGATATGGAGGTCAGAGGGCAACCTTTGAGAGTTGGTTTTCTTTCCCTTGTGAGCTCCAGGAATGGAACTCAGGTTGTTAGGCTTGCAAGTCTTTTGCTCCATCAGTCATCCTGTCTGCCCTCAGAAAGTGACTTCCTTCGTAATGGAAGGAACTGAGAACTACTAACACTTACACACCAGTATTGTTCTCTTCATATCTGTCCTTCCTAGCCTCATGTTTAGCACAAGTGTTTAGCCCACAGTAGGCCTGTGAGTAGTGTGGCCAGCCTATTATTGGGTCACAGGTAAAACTCGGGAAAATAAACTTAAAAAGTAAAAAAGAAAGAAAAGACAAGTAACCTAAGTTCCAGGGCTCTCTGGAACATCTAACACCAAGGAATCTGAATCGTATCAAGCTTTTTAAACTCAACTACTGCCAAATAAAGCACCTCTAATTGCTTTACATATGGACTAAAGTAACTTCAAAATTATGCTTTAATTGGAACACAGTAAGCAGGAAGTGCTTGCAATAACATACAAATTGTTGCTTCTGTGAAACGAATGGAGTGGTAACAAGATACTGCATCAAGTATCTGCTGCCTCAACAGTTCTCTAAACAGTAGAACAGCAACCAAGTGAAAATCCACTATTTTAACTAATTGATGGCATAGCAGTTGTGACTTTACTTTTAAATGTTTCTTGAATTGTTGTCTGTGTTACTCAGGCTGGCCTCAGACTCCTTAGTTAAAACAATCCTCCTGCCTCAGCTGCCCAAGTAGGTGGGACTATAGGCACATATCGTACCTGGCTAGCCATGTTATTATTTGGCTTACAAAAGGGGTAAACGTTTTTAGAATAGTAATTTAAGTACCTATGACTTCTTGCTATAGATCTCCTTTGCTTTACATTTACTTTAAAATCAATGCTTAGTTTTCATAACTATGGCTCTTCTCATTACAAGAGTTAGTCATACCTACAGAATAAAAGTAAATGACTCTTTAACTGGTGTCAAAAAACCTGAGGCTGTATTTTTACCTAGTGTAACAAACAAGAGAGATGAAATAGCCAGTTTCTTTCCTTACCTGTCAGACCCATTCCAACAACATTCAAATTTGTCAAATATGCAGTCATTTTCATACAGTGAGCAAAGTTTACTTCTGAGGTATTCATGTACCTGCAGAGAAAATATATACTGAGTTTACATCATTCTCTTCTCAAATCAGGAACATAACTAAAAATCTCTATACTTAGAGTTGTTTATACGGAATTATACATCCCTCTGTACTTGTACTTTTCTTAATCTTGACAAACTCTTAGGCAGGCACACTTTCCTGTGACACAACTAAGAAAAAAAACCACCTTTCTGGGCATTGCAGTGCACCTTGATAAGCATAAATAAAATATCCTACAATTACAGAAGAATGTACAACCCTGCTAACCCCAAGGCTCACGTGTCTGGGGTCCACAGCTGATAGTCTATTTAGGAAGAATATCGTGGTGTGGCCTTTTGGAAGAGGTATTAGATTAGGAATGGGCTTTGAGATTTTAAAAGCCCAAGCTAGGACAAGTCTCTCTTGCCTCCTGCTTATAAATGCTACTGCTTCTGCACCATGCCTGCCTGGAGCCCACATTCCCCACCATGAAGACCAGGCTGGCCTCACAGAGATCTGCCTGCCTCTGCCCCCCGGGTGCCTTGGTCACGGTATCTCTTCACATCAATAAACACTAAGGGAGACAATACCTAAGTCAGAAGGTATTTGAAAAGGACAAACAGGAGACCAAAAAAACGTTGCAGCAGAATTCCATTTCTACTTCTCAGCCCACTGCTGCTAGTAAGAATGCTGCACAAATTTAACTTTGGCCTATTATTTCCTATTACATATACAGTGCAGCAAGGCTTTGGCTTAGTGATGAACTGACTTCTCTTGGCTTTCATGTACCCACATCATTCATTAAAGATTCAGTAGCTGGCAGTGAGACAGGTGGCTAGTGGGAGTGCTTGCCATGAAGTCTGATGACCCGAGTCCCAAGATACATAGTAGAAAGAGAGAACAGAATCCTCTGACTGACTCCCACGTGTGTGCATAGCATATTCAAGTACATACACAAATATATACAATAAAACACATGAGTGCCACTTCATATCATTTATTCCATATAAAAAGGCAATGAAGATGTATCTCCTTTTGAATTATAATTCTACATTTACTAGTATTTCACAAACAGTAATTTTGGAAAGTAAACCAGACAGATATAAAAGCTGCCTTAAAAGGAAGAAATGACAGCCACCAATAAGTAACTTCTTTTTATTTGTGTTGCCCAGGTTGGTCTCAAACTTAGGGGCTCTAAGAAACCTCTTGCTTCATGTTCCTGAGTTCTGGTATTACATGTGTGCACTGCACACTCACACCTAGGCTCATTACAAATGTCCACTTTATATATAAGCAGGGAGTGAATCTAGCCACATTTATATGACATTATGTAAAAATTTCTTTTCTTTTTTTATTTTTTTGAGACAGGGTTTCTCTGTGTAGCCCTGGCTGGCCTCAAACTCAAGAGAGTTTGGCCTCAAACTCTGCTTCCCAAGTACTGGGATTATAGGCAGGCACAACCATCACCTTGCTAGCATAACTGCACTGCTTTCCACATCCTGCTCCATAGGCCCTGCTAGACTGGACTGTGCTGCTGTACTGTGCAACTCAGTTTCCCTTGCCTGTGACTTCACAGATACTGGTTAAGAACAGAAACTAGCTGACAGAGGGAGAAACCTGAATATACATTCTGCACTGGAGAGAACTTTCTAAAGCCATATGCTGAGATTTCAGGTCCTTTTAACTCGACTTAAACTTGACACAGTTAGCCAAAAGGGAGTCCTGACTTGGCTGTCAGATTTAAGCTCTGGCTCACTATTACCCACATTGTGTCTGGAGTGTGTCCTCTGCCAAGAGTGCCCCCAGCCCTGCTCCTACCCACATTTCTCACTTCCATTGACAAAGGAACACACTAAGTTGCCAGTACTGAACCACATGAGTAACAAAATTAAGTTTATGTGCAACCCTGAACAGACAATATACTTTACACAGGCAACGGTAACACATTCATGACACTTCTGAGGAAAAGCTAATGAACTACTGTATACCCCTCCAAAAACTCTGTAAGGAGCACCTCCATATACTTTCCACAGGTATACACTCTTAAAAAGAAACAAACTGCAAATACCTGGTATGTCTCCACGGGCCTGTTTTCCATATTTAGGTCCCAAATTTTGACTGACAAATAGTCTCTAGTCATCATATAGCGACCACTATGGCTGAATTTTACATCAGAAATAGAGGAGATGATTTCAGAAAAAAACGACCTGTTGCTGGGATCTTCAGGTTCTTCAAACACTGAAAACAGAGGGGGAAAAGTTTCATATTTGGGCTTGGATAAATCATTTTCTAAAATAACCATTCAAGTGAGATAAAAACCACAGGCTAATCCAGAAAAATTAAAACATTTTGCCAGCTTTGGGAAGATGTTTTGTCACAAAGACTCTTGAGAGAAAATGAATGATCACTACAAAGTGCAAAACCCTGCTAAGAAGGTAGGGGTCTGATTCTGCACAGGAGGACTCCCATGGGACTTTGAGTATGCACCCTACCTCACTGACCCTACATCATCACTCTGGAAACCATCACCCACTCCACCCATCCAATTTCTAGGATTTTGTCAACTGGCACATATTTGGGTTTTTCAATGCAACCAAAACCAAGAAAATATTTTTACAATCCCCTCTTTTTGCTTTTAAAATATTTCATTTATTTTTATGTGTATGGTATGTATTGATGTGTACAAATAGTATGTGCAGTGTCTAAGGGCGCCAGAATAGGGTGTTGGATTCTTTGGAACTGGTGTAACATACAAACAGCTCTGAGCTGCCACAGTCTTCTTCACTGCTGAACCAGCTTCCCAGCCTCACTCATTTTAAAGCCCATGTTTTCCCAACATTTTATAAAGATGAGAAAACTCTTTCTTAGGGAGAAAATGAGGAATAAGAAGGGAAGAAAGGAAGGAAGCTCTTCATATCATGTTAGAGAGTTTAACCACACCTATGCCCCCAACACACACTCCCACCCTATTGGCTTCCAGTGGAATAAACACAAAGGCTCAGATCAAGTCTGAGTAGATGACCATTTTAAAGAAAGGGCAAAAATACTTACGTTTAGAATGTCTGTCACAGAGCGCAGATGCCCTCATGTCACATAACCGAATAGTTCCTTTACTGCTGCTGTACACAAACGTGTTACAGCTGTTGGGATGAAATTCTGCAGCTGTGATCACCTCTGTGAGCTCTTCCATATTGGCAGGCTTGATATCCACAATATCTAGATGGCATTTCATTAAGGAATCTACACTTGGAAAAGGGCAAGTAACTAAGATCACATCTTTCTTCTCAATAACTACTACTTTTTATGAGCAAACCCCGGAAGTGTTAAAATGTGTTTTGTAACTTTTTCTTTTTGGCCAGGCGGTGGTGGTGCACGCCTTTAGTCCCAGCACTTGGGAGGCAGAGGCAGGTGGATTTCTGAGAGTTCGAGGCTAGCCTGGTCTACAGAGTGAGTTCCAGGACAGCCAGGGCTACATAGAGAAACTCTGTCTCGAAAAAACAAAACAAAAAAACCAAAAAACAAAAAAACCTTTTTCTTTCTGACTGACAGTTCTTCCCATCCATAGACTGCTGGCCTGAAGCTCCTGACCCTCCAGTCTTAGCCCACTGAGTGAGGGATTGTGAGACAACACTGTCACACATGGGCAGGAACAAATCTTTAAATCAGTTCCATAGTCCAACTTTCCCAGTTTTAATTATTTAAAAAAAGAGGGGGTGAGGAGATACCATATAGATGTAAAGACACTATAAATCAAGGACTCTGATACATCTGAGAGAAGGTATTAGGGACAGACATAATTACCAAACACCAAACTAAACAAATCAAGTGGATACTAAAACTCCTGTCTGTAATTTCCAGATGCCAGAGATTAATTCGCAAATCATCTGCTGACAAGTAGGTTTCATAATCACTATTGATAGAAATTGAGTTGATGTGGTAGGTGTGAGCGTTGGCAAATATTCTCCGTGGACTGGCTTCCACCATTAGATCCATGGGCCTAAATACCGGCACCTGTCAATAAAATAGAAAAATCCCCATTTTACAAAAGTAAAATCCTTTTCAACAGTACTCAAGATTCACAAGACCACCGGGTGGTGGTGGCACACGCCTTTAATCCCAGCACTTGGGAGGCAGAGGCAGGCGGATTTCTGAGTTAGAGAGTTCGAGGCTAGCCTGGTCTACAGAGTGAGTTCCAGGACAGCCAGGGCTACACAGACAGAGAAACCCTGTCTCGAAAAACAAAACAAAACAAACAAAATAAAACAAAACAAAACAAAAAGATTCACAAGACCATTATTCTACTTTTGAGAAAAACAGGACACAGAAGAATATTATTAATAGTGAGTTTGTTGTTTTTTTTTTTTTTAAAGCTACTAATGTAGGCTCTGTTAAGCACTGAACTGGGAAAAAGAAAAATAATGAACAACCTGCCCTCTTTTCCAGGAGAAATAGTACTAGTTTACAAGTAGTAGCTCTGGTATAAACTAGCAAATTTTATGGTTTGAATTAATGAAACTAAAATGGAAAGCCCAGTTTCTTATTATTAACACCTTTAGCACCAACTGTAAGATTCTGCCATTTCTACTTTCTCAGCTCCAAAGCTCACTATGTAACCAATGAGGTTCCAACTCTGAAAGTCAAAACCAGTGAACAGCACAGTATAAAACACAGTCTATGTGTGTCCCAGATCTGCCTCTGTTAGTAGTAAGACCTCTATAGAGTTGTTTCTGTTTCAGTGGAGAGATGCAATGTCCCATAAAGAACTGTTCACCAGCTTGGGATCAGGGTATACAAATATTGACAAAAAAATCCAATCCAACCCCTCCCCTTTCTTTGAAGGCAGGGTCTTCTTACATCTCTGTCTACCCTGGAAAACACACTGTGAAGACTAGGCTGGCCTCAAATTTAGAGACGCACCTGCCTCTGCCCACTGTTCTGAGACTGAGAGTCATTTACATACTTACTCGTAGTGTAGTGACTGTAGTAGGATCTCTATATCTTCCATCTTCCTCTTTCAAGTTATAGCCTTCTGGTCTTTTGTCTCTTTCACTGATTTTCCATAATTTTATTGTTTTATCTGGGGAAAGAATGAAGAAAGCCTTCAAAAACAGCAAGAAAAAAAATAATTCTGATAATTCTGATAGAAAAGCCATTTTAAATATGCCATCAAATACTTCACCTAAAGAAACTTTTACACCACCAAGCTCCACCCCCCAACTCTTTTTGAGACAAAGTTTCAGTGAATCACCTTGGCTGTTCTAAACTTTCTACATAGACTACAGGCTTCAAACACAAAGAAAGATTGCCCTATCTCTGTCTCTCAAGGGCTTGGATTACACTCATGGCCCACCGTGTGTATGTGTGTGTGTGGGGGGGGGGGGGGGGCGCGGGGGCGCGGCTGTCCCTCTCTGTAAACCAGACTTTTCTAGAACTCTTATGTACCTCAGTTGATTGAATTAAAAGAGTGAGCCCTGACTCCCAGAACAAGCTACTCTTAACAACAATAACAAAAAGAAGCCATATGCTATTTTATAAAGTGTAAATAAGCAGGGCAATGGTGGCGCACGCCTTTAGTCCCAGCACCTGGGAGTCGGAGGCAGAGGCAGGCGGATTTCTGAGTTCGAGGTCAGCCTGGTCTACAGAGTGAGTTCCAGGACAGCCAGGGCTCCACAGAGAAACCCTGTCTCAAACAAACAAACAAACAAACAAACAAACAAACAGTGAAAGTAAGGTCTCTAATTCCCAAAAATACTTAGAACTGTTTCAGAGGTATAAACACATACATATGTGCACAAACTTGTCCAGTATTTAATATTAAGGTAGAAAATAAGCAATGGACTCAGCACTGCCTACTACTGAGCTCAATCAAGTGGCAAGACCTAGCTCCTAGGATCTTATCTCAGCATATCTTATGGAAGACCAGTCTCCTTGCTTTTTCTCCTCTTTGACCAGGGATTCCCTAAATATAAAACAGGGGCCTGAAAACAGTGACTAAAAGCAAATCTTCAACTCTTTCAAGACAAAATCACTGTAATTGAAGGATGCATACAATAGTATACTATAATATGTATGCACACACACACATCACCTTGGAATTATGTTCAGACTTATTATTAGTTTCAAATAGATGTATTCTCATATACATTTTACCCAGTCTCTAATGTCAACATCTTATGCAACAATGGCAACGCTTGTCAAAACTATGTGTAATACTAGTGAAACTAAGGTGTCCCTGAGATTTGAATACGTTTCCCACTAACACCCTTTTTCTGTCCCAGGATCCAAACACCAGAGCATTTTGCCATTAAGCCTCCTTAGTCTTTAAATCTGCCTCTCGGACTTGGATAATTTGTCTTTATATGGGCAGCTGTGATCAGTAGGGCTGTGGCCTTTCAATGAATGTCCTTCATTGGGTTTTTAGAAGAACATAATGGTGAAGTGACCTCCAAGCTCATCATACAAGGGTACAGACTCTGTCAACATAATTGGTGGTTGGTAGCTAGTGTTGTCAGGCTTCTCTACCACACACTTTGCACACCTACTCACTTGATTCTTTGGAAGTAAAATCTATTCTTGGCCGGGAGGTGGTGGCACACACCTTTAATCCCAGCACTTGGGAGGCAGAGGCAGAGGCAGGTGGATTTCTGAGTTTGAGGCCAGCTTGGTCTACAGTTTGAGTTCCAGGACAGCCAGGGCTACACAAGAGAAACCCTGTCTCGAAAAAAAAAAAAAAAATCTATCCTTGTATTGTTTATATAATTGTTTACTATGAACTCATGTATGATTTTACGTAGTTATACTTCTAAAATGATATTTTTATATAAAACTAAGACATTTTGAATGATCTTACATAAGCAAGATTGAATACCATAGTTTAAAAATAGCCTGGAAGCCATTTTAAAAGTGGTACAAGACAATTGCTATAGGGAGACACCAGTGCAGCCATTTCTATTGCCTGCTTACAACACTTGATACAAGATCAAATGCAAACACAAACTCTGGCTTCAGTAACTTACATTCTACCCCTAAGCTCTCATCTAGATCTTATTTGTGATTCTCCTGCAATAAAGTTCTGTTTCCTGTGTACTACTAGGCTTACAGACAGATGGTTGAATAATAGATGCACACATATAAGCCAGATACATACTTTTTCTTAACTTCAAAAGACATAAACATCGATTAAAAATCTACTTCTGAAGATGCAGATAACAAATCCCCCCCAATATCTTCAGCCTATGAAAATGCATCAATCTTATAAATAGTCCAGATAAGAAACTATAATGTACCAAACTTTCAGATGGTATGAAATTAGTTTGTTTCCTTATAGTTACAGAGAAAAACAAAAACAACACCAACAAAAGCCTTCTAAAGCAAAAACAAACAAACAAACAAACAAACAAACAAAAAACAAAAAGAACAAAAACAAAAAACCAAAAAAAACCCACCTACCTCTAAAACTGTAAGGCAGCCCCAATTAAATGCTTTCTTTTTATAAGAATTGGTTTGGTCTTGATGTTTCTTCACAGCAACAGAATAGTGACTAAAACAAGGGTCTTAAATAACTTCTAACACTATTTAGTATTTTCAAATGTAGGGGCCCAGTGTGTTTAGAGATACTGCCCACTGACTACAGATATAGAACACTGACCTCCTGACCCAGCCATAGGAACTCCTAGTAGCCTCACCCCAAAACAGCCTCTAAGTCCTTAGTGCTAAAGTAAGGTTCATCAGAGTTGGGCATGGTGACACACTCCTATGATCTCAATCTCAAAACCAAATAAAGGAATGCTTACTTAATGACACTTTTGCTAGAAGACCATACAGTGTCTATGGAAACTGCATTTGGACATACACAAATGAATGCCAATGCTCTGCAGTGAGAAGGGAGGCGGGACTTGAGCATGCACTGGGCCTCATCATTCACTACTGTTTCTAGTTAAACTCTTGAAAGCCTGTACTTGAACTTTCCCCTTTAGAAAAAGTAAAAATATGAAATGAACTGACACTAAGTAGGCCTTGTGGCGCAAGTTTGTCATTCCAACCTGGGAAAGCTAAAGCAGAAAGATCTCAAGTTCAAATTCAAATTTTCTTGAGTTAGGAAATAGTTCAAGACTAGCACATGAAACTATGAATCTATGTCAAAGGGAGGGGGAGGAGGAAGGGAGAGAAGGAGAGAGGGAAGGAGGGAGGGAAAAAGGAAGGTAGGTAACTGAGTATAATGCTGCATGTCTTTAATCTCAATATTCAGGAAACAGAGGGAAACAGAGCTTTGAAAGTTCCAGGTAAGCCTGGGCTACTTAGTGAGTCTCTGTCTCAAAAAAAGGAGCGGGGGAAGGGTTGGAAGAGAAGAGCTACCTCTGGAGACAGAGGTCAGCAGTAGAGTACTTTTCTAGCTTGCAATGTATAAGGCCTTTGACTGTGAATATAAGCATTCCAAGCCACAAACTCTATAATGTACAACACACTTCCCAGGGATATTTGTTTCTAAAAGTTAAAAAAACAAAAGCAAAAATAGTATAATCATGTATTACTTGATACAAAAAAAAGTGTCTAAGTGTTACTTGAAGTACCTCAGCTTACCACATAAGTCAAAATGGAAGCAAGACTAGAAGCTAACATCTGGTGCTTCTACCAAGGATGTGACGACATGTTGCAGCCTGGTTATGTTACTTTCTTTTGGGAAGAGATGGGATACAGTGGGCATGCCCATATTTGGGAGGCAGAAGTAGGATATCAAGACTTCAAAGCTAGCCTGAGCTACAATGCAAGACTGTCTCACTGCCTCCCTTGCCTCGTAAACACAAAGAAAATATTACTTATGTAAAAAGAGAGGAAGGCAGAGGGTAAAAAAATTTAATTGAGAGAAAATGGGTCTCCAAGGAGGCATGATCAGAAGTGGCAACGTTTTATGCACTGCATTTCCATAAATACAGTAATCCACAGGGTACAAAGAGCGCAGAAAGGGGACTCTAAATATCCTACTGTGTTACCCTAAGTAGTCATGAGTCTACACACTCTGCAAATATAAAGATATAAGTGCTAAGGTTTGCTTCTATTAATAGTTAAGATGAGAAAATGTGAGATTTCTGCTAACATCTGTCAGCCTTAAAGTTTTAATAGACCATTACACCCAGATCTCTTAAGTATCTATCGCCTCCATCTCTTCAGTTTCAAGGTCCTGATAATAAGCCAAGTCATATTTTATACATACATACATACAAACAAACAAACAAACTCAACTCTTTTTTTTTTTTTTTTTTTTTTGGTTTTTCGAGACAGGGTTTCTCTGTGTAGTCCTGTTTGTCCTGGAACTCACTCTGTAGACCAGGCTGGCCTCGAACTCAGAAATACGCCTGCCCCTGCCTCCCAAGTGCTGGGATTAAAGGCGTGCGCCACCACCACCCGGCCTTATTCAACTCTTAATTTGTCATGCAGAACTTCAAAATTTGGCCAACGTCTCACACAGCTCTAATCCTTCTCTAACACCTTTCCTTACACAAGTACAGCTAACGAGAAGAACCTTCTTCCACCCATGTGGCTTATAGAGAAGAAAGTGATAAACCAGCAAAAGTCAAGGAAGAAGGGTACTCTAGAAATCATCCTGGCACAGAAATCATCTTCTGTAGAGTTTGGAAAGGAAATAAACATTTTCTGAGCATTGGCTCTACCTGCCAAGTTAACACGTTAATATACATTCACAACAGTGCTGTACCACAGACACTGCTGGCTGTGTCTGTTGGTAAGGACTATTCAACTCAGTATTCAGGACCATCCAAAGGAGACAGAAATAAAACCAGCCTAAATAAAAATTAATACCTATAAATTTGAAATTTACAAGTTAACAATAAAAAAAGCAAAAGTAGTAGACTTTACATTCTGTACAGGGAAGGGCCTGTATCCTCTACAGGACACGTGCCCAATGTGATGCCTGAAAACTAAAGACGCACACTTACCGTTGGTAGACAATAAAAACTGGGCAGCATTTTTCTGGGGTAACCACCTAATTTTGTTGATCTTCTCTTCTATTTCTAAGCTTTTCAAGTAGTCAAATTCTGGCTCATGGCTCTGGAAGGTGCTGTAAACATTGTATTCTCCTCTGCTATGAGACTGGATTTTGTTCTACAACAGAAAAAAAATATTCGGACTATGTTGAGAAATATATCAAACCATAATCAACTCCAACAGACTCTGACAATTGTAGATACCCCAACTAGGCAGCTCTATCTATCATATATGCTACTGTACTGTTTTCTGTATTTAAAGGCCTTAAAGGAGAAAGAAAGCTTTATAAAGAGTAAGAAGGAAACACTTAAGTGAGCTTTATTTAATAGGGAAACAGTAGACCAAATACAGACTAATTTGATTAACTTGTATATTAAATAGCATGGTCATACTGTTAAAGAAGAAAACTGAACACCCACAGTAATAGATACCATCTAAAATGTAAAATTAGGAAGACATTGCTCAGAAACAGGTGGCTGGAGCACAATTTTGTCTGCTGTTATCTAATGTGATGCTTGATCTTCTTGTTCTTTCTGAAGCCTCCTTTCTGTATTTCACTACTGAAAAGCCCTTAAGAAAGATGCTTTTATAAATCCAATAAACCATGTCATCCCTGCTACGGATAACTTTGCTGCCAATTAAGAATGTTAACAGAACCCTGGCGATGCCTGCCTGAACCTCTGCTTCATGACTTATTCTCCTGAGTTCTTTCTGATCACAGGAACTTTACACACTGATGCTTGGTTCACTTAGTGCCAGTCTGCTGATATATACTTGCTCAATTGAAGGGATTTGATATAAACACTACTTGTGAAGTGCTTCAGTTAACACTGGTAGCCTAGCAAAAGTAAAAATTATAATCACACAATTTCATCTTGTGACCTATCACAATTGGAAACACTTTCATAAGAAAATAAAACAAAACTTACTACCTTTAGAAAATCTTTAGAAAAGTAGATTGAATGAAAATACAACTGTATGGCTAAGCAATCACTTTAATGAAAACCAAATTAAGTGAAATGTTTATAGCTAGCAAAATAGCCATCGTCCCATCCACATTAGAAGAAGCTTGTTAAATTATCTTGGAAACACATGCTTTTGGTTTGTTTCTTCTAACAGTGCAGTCAGGACTGTTCATTCATACATCAATCATTAGTGAATGGGCTGGTCAAAACTGTGAACTCAAGTCTTCAAAATGTACCAAGAACATATCCAACCTTGGGATGTGTTGGTGTGCCACACTCATATACCAAATGCTTTCAATCTTAACACCTGAATTTACCCCAAACAGCCTCATATGAAATAAATGAAAGTACAATTGAGTTATTATTGTGAATACTGTTTTAGTTTTTTAAATATATTTAAACAATGGCATACAGTACATGGGAACAGAATCCCATATGTCAAAAGTATACACTTCAAGTACCCAGTAAGTATCCAGTGTGCAGCAGTAAGAAGCTACAAACTGAATTATTTCTTGAAAACCATAAACCTATGAAAACAAAATTTTCAGAAACAGAATCAGAATATCGTAATGATTCCTCAAGAATCTCACACAAGGTCCACACCTGATTTCAATCTATTACAAAAATCTAAAACAAACAAACAACAAAAAGAAGTCCGGCAGCTATAGACTACAAGAAACACCGTTTTCCTCAAGGAAAAAATTTCCGTGAGAAAATTGTTATCTTGAGGTTAAAGGAAGCCACACATCACTACACTACAGAAGAGAAACTCACTCCCAAGACAAAGTAATAGAATAAATAGATGGAGAGGTGAGCTTGCAGCCAGCCCTGGGCTTTTCCTCCAACAGAAGAACCTATGCAACCATGGCTGCTCTACTCTCTAATAGACCCACGACAGTGACAAGTATGAAGAAAAAGATGTGTGTCTTACCTTCAACACACATCAACATCAGAAGGTAACTTTCTGGGATTCGCTTAAAACAAAAAATGAAATAAAATAGTTCTCCTACACCACAGAGAATTATGATGCATTCTAACATGTTCTGTGCTTGAGTTTTCTTGCTTGGCCTTTTAACATCCCTACTTTCCTTTTTTGGTTTTTGATCACCACAAAAATCTATTTTCTTTATCATGTGTTCTATGTGTGAAATTTTGCCTAACAAATTTACAAGTGGCTTATCCTCAACACCTGTATTAGTGTCTGGAATACGCAAGCCTTCAATTTCTGCCTCAGGAACAGCACTTGGAACAGAAAAGACTTAGCAGAATGCATAGCTAGCAACACAGAAACAGCTTCCAAGAAGTTCCAAGATATATTTATATTCACCCAAAACAGTACAAAACCCAAACCACACATTTCCAATAAAGCAACAACAGAAGAGAACCCCCAACACAGATGACTGTCTCAACAAGCCTGACAGATGAGTACGTAAGGCAGAGCTACACTGCACAGGGACAAGGAGACACAAAAAAGCCACTCATGGGAAGAGGCAAGCTTGGATTCTGACCTACTGTGCAGATCCACTGGAAGGCCGCCAGGGCCTATCACAAAAAGGTGAGCACACCATAATTCTAGGTCAATAGTGTCAAAAAGCTGCTTTCTACCCGCCAGAGGTTAACCACTGGCCACAAACTGAACACCTAAAATACTATAATCAAAGGGGAATTCATTCACTCAACTCATTCATTCACTCCATAGTTTTGCTTTATAAACCAGGATTGCCTCAAACCTGTGCTTCTCCCACAGCATCCTGCCTGTGCTGGAATGTAGGTGTGCACCACAATGGACAGAGCTAACACGGAATACAGGTGTGCACCACAATGGACAGGGCTAACATGGAATGCAGGTGTGCACCACAGTGGGTGGGGCAAACAGCTCACTTCTCTGTTCAGTCACTCACTTCTCAGTTTTTAGAATGGGTCTGTTTGTTATGTTCATGAACTGCACTACTGAAAAGTCCAAGCCCCATCCATTTTTACCCCTTACATATGTCAGTCAGCACTTCTAAGAGTGCATCCCATTAGAATGGCGGGTGTAGTACTAGAATCGCAGGTGGAGGCCTTGGGAAGAACAGCAGCATTGCTGCAAACCTAGCTGTCCTACGTTATTTGCTCTTTATTTCACCACCATGACTACAGTGGGCTTATCTCTTCTTTAATAAATTTAACTGTGAATAACCACATGGCCAGTTAGGAAGAAATGGATTGACAGTCCAGGTACAGGAGGGAGGCATTCCGGACGCAGAGAGACAACCAGAAAGGAAACACCCCCATCAAAATGTAATTTAAACAGCAAATACACAAAACAAAGAAAGTAATCTCAAAACAACAAGAATGAAAACTAACTCACATATGGAGATAAGTCCATCTACCGCAAAACTGAAACTTGCAAAGCCAGAAGATCTCAATTCAGAAAAATTATGAATGCCAATCACGACTACTACGTCCAGCAAAGCAATCTCTTATAATGGTAGAACAAAAAAAGTTTCCATGATTAAAATGGACTAAATAAGCTAGGCAGTGGTGGCACACACCTTTCATCCCAGGACTCCAGAAGCGGAGGCCGAGGCAGGCGGATAGAGGCCAGCCTGGTCTACAACTCTGTCTCAAAACAAAACCAACAAAAGACTAAAAAGCAATGTATGGCCAGGAAGACAGCAGCTTTAAAGAAAATACCTAAGCAAGAGAAAAGCACCCAGGACAGCCAGGGCTACACAGAGAAACCCTGTCTCAAAAACAAAAACAAAAACAAAAACAAAAAAAAGGAAGAGAAAAGCAAACTCATCTACAAGGCCACAGGAAGAATAAATCACCCTAGAGTAGTACTTTTAAAAAGACAAAGGAAACCAAACACCAAACATTACAAAAAGCAACAGAATAGCAGAAGCCAATACATATTTTTAATAACTACTCTAAATATCAATGATCAATCCTCCATTCAAAAGTCACAGATTATGATTGGATCAAAAAAGCAGGCGCCATCAATTTGCTGACCCCAAGAAATATAACTCACAACCAAAGATTAATTTAGGCTGCAAGAACAGAAAAAAAGTGTTCCAATCACTTGGGGGGGGGGTATGTAAAGGCCACTTCACACTGACTAAGGGGACAATCCATCAAGTGGACAGTGAAAGAGATCTACCTGCTGCCTCTGCCTCCTGAGTGCTGGGATTAAAGGTGGGCACTACCACGCCCAGCATGCAAGTCTTAAACACAGGAAGACAAACAATTCATTGCATTCCATTTGATCATAGTGGAGACACAAAGTTAGCAGCAAGAACACTTGAGCATACACAACCTCATGGAGATTAAACAGCACACTGAAGGATGAGTACAATTCTTAAGAAATGAAGAAGGAAAGAAAACCACTTCTAGGGTCAACTAAAAATGAAAACATTAACCTATCCAAAGCCGTGTGTTATGATTAAGGCAGCATTAGGAGGGAAGTTTTTAACTCCTGTATTAACAAGTAGAGAATTCTCTCAATGATGCACGCACTCTGGAAAGCAACAAGTCAGCAAGTGGAAAGATGGTGAAGATCAGAGACTAAACTAATGAAACAGAAACAAAACAACAATACAATCAGCCGAAGAGCTGACTCTATGAAAAGAAAAACAAAACAGGCAAACACTTAGCCAAGCTAACTAAAGGAAAGAGAAGATCCAAATTAATAAAATTAGAAATGAAAACAAATGCATTACAGTGCATACCAATGAAATTCAGAAAACTTTTTTTTAGGTCTTACCTAAAAAAAGAAAAGAAATTTTGAATTTCTAGACAACTGGTCTACCAAATCAAGATGAGAAACAATTTGAACATATCTATCACAAGGCAGTGATATTTAAGCAGTAACTAAAAATTTCAACTATCTAGGTGCAGTTGCACATGCCTTTAACCCTAGCACTCAAGGTAGAAAAAAGTGGATCCCTGAGTTCGAGGCTAGCCTGGTCTACAGAGTTGAGTTCCAGGAGAGTTGGGGCTAGAAAGAGAAATAATGTCTCAAAACAAGCATCTCCCAATTGGGGACTGAAAGACAGCTCAGCAGCAAGTTGCCACTAAGCCTGACGAAGTTCAACTTCCTAAATCACCATGGTTAAAGGAAAAGAACCTACTCCACATGTGCGCATGGCATGTGTACAAATATATACACCCAGAAACATACTTGATAGTTTGAGTAAAAATGGCCCCCATAGGGCAATGTTGGAGTGGGTGTGACCTTGTTGGAGGAAGTGTGCCTCAGTCTCTTCTGGCTACCTGCCCTTCCAGATACAGAACTCTCAGCACCATATCTGTCTGTATGTTGACATGCTTCCCGCCATGACAATAATGAACTAATCCCCTGAAACTGTAAACCAGCCCCAATTAAATATTTTCCTTTACACAAGCTACCATGGTCATGGTGTCCTTTCACAGCAATAGAACTAGACTAAGACTAGCCAGGGATTGTGGCACATACTTTTCAGTAGGTAAAGATGGCCAGGATACACAGTGATACCCTTTTCTTGTTAAGATGATTTAAAAAAAAAAAAGTCTCCCAACCAAAATAAGTCTAGAGCTACATGGATTCACTGGAGAGTATTACTAGACCTTCAAAGAACACCAATGCTTTTCCAAAAGCATTCCATAAAATAGAAAAAAAAAGACATATTACCAAAGTCTTTTTATTAGTATTACCTTAACAACAACACCAAAGATGTAAGAACAATATATCCCAGACCAACTACCTTGATGAACACAGAAACAATCCTTAAAGAAAAAAGCAAACAAAACAACAAAACCCAAACCTAAACTCTTGCCACCTGAATCCAAGAATATAAACAGATCAAGCTGGCTTCATTCAGGATATGCAGAGATGGATGGTTCAACATATATAAATCAATAAATGTTATGAATTACACAAATGGACCAAAGGACAGAAATCACATGGCCATCAAAATAGATGCAGAAAGGGCTTTTGACAAATTTCAACATCCTTTCATGTTAAAGTCCTGAAGATAACTGGAATAGAAAGAATGTACTTTAACAAAATAAAGGGTATATAAGACAAACTTATTACCAACATTAAAAGGGGAAAACCTCAAAGCATTTACAATAAAACCAGGAGTAAGACAAGGGTGTTTCCTGTCTTCACTCCTATTCAATACAGTGATGTAATTCTTAGCCAGGGCAGTAAGAGAACCAGGGGCTCAAGTGGGTCAGAACACTGGCTACTAAAGAACCCAGCTCTCATTCTAGTTCCAAGAGATCTAACACCCTCTTCTGGGCTTCACAGGCAACATGTGTACACATGGTGAACAGGCATACACTCAGGCAAACCATCCATAAACATTAAGGAGGAGGAGGAGGAGGAGGAGGAGGAGGAGGAGGAGGAGGAGGAGGAGGAGGCGGCAGCGGCTGCTGCCAAATAAAAGGAATGCAAACAGGACAGGAAGACGTCAAATATTTCTATTTGCAGATGATATGATTCTATACCTGAGATCCAAAAAAACCACCAGAAAGCTCTCAGACCTGATAAACACTTTGGGCAAATTAACGTATCAATAACAAGCATCTGATAAAAATAATAAATCAAGGAAGCGACCCCACTCAATACCAAGAGGAAAAGCTTTCCAGAACTTTGTAAAAATATATTTTTGTATAAAAATAATTTTTCATATAAAAATGTTATATCAAATTTAAAAACAATGGGTTTGAAGGACACCTGGTTGGACGATGCTGCACCCAGAAGATACAGGTTATGAAATGAAAATTTCAGTCCACAGACTGGGTTACCTCCCTACAAGTCATTAGTCAAGGAGGCCCCAGAAGCACCCAAAATTGGCTATCCACCATAACCAGATGGAAAGACCCTACTACCAAAACACCAGACCAATAGTAGCACAAAAAAAGGAATCCGGAACTAATGGAGAAACTTCGCTACTGGCTAGCTTCCACAGAGGAAAGACAGGCTACACAGGCTGCTGGTGGAAGAAGAGGTATCAATGTTCTTAACCAGCACTGGGCCTTGCCTACTACACCAACCTTACAAGAAAGACATGCTCACCTAACCACAGTGAAATGGCTCTTACAGAGGTACAACTACTTAGTAGTTGAATTTGAGGCTTGTGCCACAGGAAGTAATTCATGAGTGGAGCTGTAAACTTGGCCAGAGGCCTATGGCTAAGAAGGTCATAGGCTGAAGGTGGAAGAGGTGGTCCTACTATGTTATTTTGTTAAATGTTCATGCTATCAAGCTGCCTTCTAAATATTTATGTTTGTGTCCATAGATTAGTTACACTCTCTACTTAGGCCAGGGAAGCTTCTTTTTGCAGTGGGCAGTAGTTAATAATACAGAGAGGCTAGCTTAAGAATTAAGCCACTATGAGTGTTCTGCCCTAAGTATATTAACTTCCCACCCCTACCCTCACCTCGATAAACATGCCAGAAAGGGTGGAAAGAATGTACCAGCTGGAAGTTGAGAAGGATGCTGTGAAATGTTTTTCCGGAAAAGATTAGGCTGTAGCACTAGTAAATTCACAGCAGAAGTGGTTACCTGCACAAGACTTAAACAAGGATCAAGCCAGTGAGCATTTCAGCATGGATGGAGAAGGGACTTTTGGGGTTCCATCCCTAACTGAAGATCTACTGGCAGCTGGTGAAGGCTGGGGGAGGAAGGAGTCATTTTTCTTTCAGGATGTGGCCTGTGGTAGGTTGCCCAGAGTCCTCTGGATGACCTCACACCCATGTATACATACGGGCAGCAGAAACAGGACTGTGGGCTTATAAGAGAAGGAAGGAGAGGAGACAGAGATGGGAGGGGTTAGAGTGCAAGGTAGAAATGAATGTTAAAATATGTATATAAGAATGAAAATCTCAGCCAAGAAGTGGTGGCACATGCCTTTAATACCAGCACTTGGGAAGCAGAGGCAGGCAGATTTCTGAGTTCGAGGCCAGCCTGGTCTACAGAGTGAGTTCCAGGACAGACAGAGATATACAGAGAAACCCTGACTCGGAAAAACAAAAAACAAACAAAACAAAAAAAGAATGAAAATCTCAAAGAACAAAAAATATTGGTTAAAAAGAAAGAAACCAGCAACTATAGTGGTGCATACCTTTAATCCCAGGACTCACAATACAGAGGCAGGAGAATCCCTGTGAGTTTAAGGCCAGCCTGGTCTACAGTTATATCAGCTAGAGTGACAGTATGACAAGAATGTCTCAATAGAAAAAAAAGCAAACCAGTCATTGCAACTGCTCACCCCAACTGAACATCCATGCAAACCACAAAAGCCATTACATACCAAAAGGCAGCCCTAAAAACTTCTAAAACCTGTACTGCTATCATCAAAAACAAAACCTTCAGATACTTCCTTTGTTCTCAAAAGCTATTTTAAATTGTAAAACCAAATTAGGAAGACAGGTAATCTACTTTAGGATATACTGTAATTTTTGACTTATTTGTGATTAATAAATCACAAATAAGTCAAAAATTACAAATGACTACATCATGGCTATGATCACCTCAGAAAAAATCTCTACTTTCGTGCCTCAATTTCTCTATTAAAATAAACAATATACCCTTTGTTATGGAACTTTTTGGGAAATTTAACCTAAAAATTAGCTCCTTTCCCTTTTCCAGGAACACACTTTCACCAATATAGATGTGACTCCTTCAGACCTTGCACACACACTCAATAACCAAACACTGACAGACCCAAAGTTACTCCCTAAGATGCAGCTTATAGTATGCAAGATTAATTAGCAGAAACACATCAATTAATAACAACATGCAGGTTTGGGGGAAAGTCATCACTGTTACTTAACCAATATCTTAAAAGTATATTGTATATATACTGATTCTCAAAATAATGCATATAAAACATGAAAAATCATGGCATGAATACCAAAAAGTTACCCATTCTGCTAATTCTTCCTCAAACAATACTTATTTAAAATAGCATTTCAAAATCTTTGGAGAGATTTCAGAAAATAAGAAACTACTTTCTTTTCTAAAGAACATCATTTGTTTCTTTCTGTTGGAGGTGTGCCACAGCCCCCATAAGGAAGCTAGATGAACTTGTAGGTGTCTGGCACCTCCTTTGACCTTGAGTCCTATGGCTCAAGCTGTAGGGCATCAGGCTTGCCTGAAGGACCTTTAGCCACCAAGGTGTCTCACCATCCCAAGACTACTCTCTGATATGAATTTTGGGCTTATTTTCTGACATACTTACACTGTTTAAACAACTTCCTTTGTCAAGTTTTTTGTTACCAAGCACTATCACTAGTCCTTTTACAAAGACTCTAGAGTGCTTTGATAACTACTAAACTCATATCAAAGCAATCATTTGCCCCATTTTATGCTAAATTCCCACCCTTTTTGCATCTGATTTGACTTTAATAACAAATTAACACCTACAGAAGGTGAAAATGACTTCATCCACATGCAAAATATTTCCAAGTTAGCTTTTAGCTGACAACTTTCATTTTAAAATAGCAGTGACCTCAGTAAGAACCCAGAACCGGGCCCCCTAGCCCCCAAAAAAGCCTGTATGCATTGCCTTTTGCCTTCGAGATTAAGCACAGTAATTCAAATTACTTTTGAACTTTCTCTCTAACCAGTTGTAGTGGCATATACTCATAATCCCAGGACTTGGAAAGTAGAGTCAAAAGACTCAAATTCAAATTCTCTGCCAAATTCATCCCTGGCCTAGGCTATATGACGTACTGTCTCCAAATAAGTAAGCAAGAAAATAAATGAATGAATAAATAAAAAAAGAAAGAAAAGACATGCCACAAGTTCTAGAGGTTGGTTATATACTTCTAATTTAATATTTTATTTGTAAAGAAAGGAAACAAGTCCAATTTCACTTTCTTTTAAATATAATTATGGTCAAGTTTCTACCTGTTTGAAACTAAAACAAACGGTCTGGGGATGTGGCTCAGTTGGCACGATGCTGGCCTAGCATGCATAAAGTCCATCCCCAGTAAAAATAAAACTCAGCATAGTGCTATAGATCCATAATCCCATCACTCCAGAAGTGGAGGCAAGGGCATCAGAAGTTCATCCTTGGCTACATAGTAAATTCTAGGCCAGTCAGAGATATCTAACACTCTGGTTCAAAACAAATCCAGAAACAAAACCCTGGCTCAGCCTCCCTTCCCACAGATCACCCTGTCAGGCTCGAGTCTTGTATTTCTTACTTTCTTCCAACCAAAAGATTAAATGAAAGGAGACATATTTAGTGTTTGTGCATCTTCTATTCAGACACTATTAATCATTTCTTTTAAAATTAAATTACCTACCTCACTGGGGTGTTGTGAGGATTAATTCATTAGTGTTTCTAAAGCACTTTGAGATCCTCAGGTCAAAGGCGCTATAGAAGTGCAAAGTAGTCGTATTATTACTAGATTCTTTGCTTATTTAAGGAATTTTACAATCCTTTAAAACCTTACCCTGTGTTTTGATTTAGACATTTGTAAAATCCTGCAATTTATCAACATTAAATTCTTTGAGTTTGTTACAGACAGAAAGGGACAGATGTTTCAAACCCAACTGTCTTAAAGGCTACAGCTCGACATAAAATGACTGGAGCGAACTTGGAAACATCTAGTATGACAAGCTGTGTCCATACAAAATTCTTATGAAAAATCCTGTCAATCAGATTTACAAGTGTGCATAAATTGTAAGAAAAGCAAAACTGAACTGTACTTAACTATAGACTTTGTATTTAAAATTTTCATTCTTAAGAGGAAAAGGAACAGTATCCAAAAAAACTTAAAAGCTAGCACTGTGTTGATGCATTAATTACATTCACATAGGTGCAAGCACAACACAAACTTTTAAGGGCTAGTAATGGTTTTTGTATGAACCGATCGTTAAAGTAATTTGGCTGACTTTCTTCCAGTCAACCTTACCCTCAATTACACAGAACAACTAAGCCTTGAGAGGTCAACTTATTACTGAGGGTAAAGGCTTCAAATCTGGCTACATCTTGGATTAATCAACTACTTCCTACCCACTTCCTACCCTCCTCTCTAAGCGAAGGTTTTTACAATTAAAATGGGTTTTCAAATAAAAGCAACAAAGGCATACATACATACATACACACACACACAAAGAGCTAAGAGAAACCATAAGCTATCTGCAGACAAATATTTACTCAGGGTTCAGGGTTAAAGCTAGATTTCTCCAGTACAACCTCCAGTCTCAAGATGGAACTGAAAAGGAGACACTGAACTGTCAGTACTTACCTCCTGCTCTTGTTGAAAGATGACAACTCTCCCACCTTTATCTCCTGTGGCTAGTAATTCTCCAGAATGATTAAACTCTACTGTAGAAATTATATCTGCTGTATAATTGAAACAAAAACAAAAAGACATCAGTTTTTGACCCCCAACTCACTAAGGATGTTCCTAATAACATTCTAGGTCTATGCACATCAGAAACAAAGAGATCTAAAGTCTTTCTGCAAAATACTTCCATTTGGGGGAAAGGATCCCCCAAATAAACCAACTCGAAATCATTCAACCAATCAAGAAGGTAATAATAAATGCAAGGTTTGTAAATATTTCACTTAATTTGTGAATGAAAAAAACCCCCACCTATTTGTGGGATTTGTTAGTGTTGTTTAGACTTATTATAACCATGTATATGTGTGACCTGTAAACGGGTGAACAGGCCAACCTGTGCATGTGGACGTCAGTTTGTAGAACAGGTTCTCTCCTTCACTTTACCCACTGAACCTTCACTTTACCCACTGAAGCATCTTGAAAGCCCAGTTGGTGGGTTCTTTGAAAAAGGGGTCTCTTGTAGCCTTGTCTAGTTTTAAACTCCTCATAACTTATTTTCCTTCCTGGACATCCTAAAGCATTTTATGATAACACCACCAAACAATAATTATTTTATTAACTTTCTAACAATACTGTTTATTGGTTTGGTTTTCCAAGACAAGGACTAGCTAAGTAGTTAAGTTGTTCTCAAACTTTCTATCCTACCCCCATCAGCCTCTTGAGTGCTAGAGTTAAAGATATGTGCCTCCAAACCTGGCTTTATTTACATACTTTTAATGAGCATGATGACATTGACATTTTTGGTTTTATTTGCTGGACGCATTAACTATAGATCCAACTCTGAAGACTCAAGTATGCTAGGCAAGAGCCCACCTCTGCTACTAGGCTTGTTTATACAAACTCAAAGGCTTCAAAATCAGGGCAGAAAGAAACCAATGCAGTGGTGCAGGCCAGTAACTCAATACTTTGGGAGGCAGGAGCAAGGGGATCAGGACTTCAAGACCAGCCTTTATTACATAAGACCCTGTCTCAAAAACCAACAACAAAACTCTAAGATATTATAGGAGAGGGAACATTTTTAATGTAGAATAATTTCAGATGGAATTCAAATAATCATAAATCCAAATTGTATTCTTAAAAGTCAGAAACATTTACACTCTTAGGTACAAAGAAAATAGTTAATATACACCATTATAAAAAACAAGTTGAAAACAGAACTGTGTCATGAAAGCTACTAACATGGGAACACTCTTTAGATTTAAATAACTATCCTATATTTTATAGAAGTGATAGCAGTGACACTGCGATCAGAATCATTATACTAAATGTGACATATCGTCCAGAATAGAACATTGTGTTCTCATAAATAAGAAATGGCAAAGACCAAAATATTCTTTTAAAAGAAAAGGAATCTTTCTAAGGACAATAAAAGTATTATTTTATAGGCTGGAGAGATGGCTCAGTGGTTAAGAGCTCTGACTGCTCTTCCAGAGGTCCTAAGTTCAATTCCCAGCAACCACATGGTGGCTCACAATCATCTGTAATGGGATCTGACGCCCTCTTCTGGTGTGTCTGAAGGTAGCAACAATGTACTCACATACATGAAATAAGTAAATAAATAAATCTTTAGAAAATGTTACTTTACAATCAAGACTGTCTTACTAATCTTAAAACATTCCAATATGGTTAGTGAAAAGGAACCCCCCACGTCCCATCCCCCAAACACTCATCACCTTAACACTTAGCAAATTTTAAACACACAGATTTATAAATTATGCAACAAAAGTCTTTAAAGGCTTCATCAGTTCTTACATCAATTCAAATTGAGGAGTTTATAATGGATTCATTCTATGAATATAACCTCTCCTTTTTAAACTATTACCATCCATACATGCCCTTTGCAGATGAAATAATCATTTCTTTTGGTGGGTGTGATTGACAGCAGCATTAGTGGGCTATTTTTACCTTGCCTGCTCTTGTCATCTACTTCTCTGAAAGTCCTTTATGTGACATAATAAACAGATAAGATGACAGATAGGCAAGAATTCCAAACTTTAACATTTGTTTTAAGACCCAAAGAAAAACATCCACCTGTGGCATACAGATACTGTAACAGTTAGTAACAAATGCTGCAGGTTGATGGAGCGAATCCTCAGCCCTATCATTTTCTCCGTATTTCAACTCTGAGCTGGGAGGCAATGCAGTTACTCTCTGGTTTTATAATTTTAAATGAGAATGACTTTAAACCAACCAGTACAAATAAGCAAGGTTTCTGAAACTGAAAACTGAATGTGTGCTAAATATCCAATAATGTGAAAGGGATGTGAAAGGGACTCGTAGACACAAGTTCAAAACTACAGCACCACCCTCGTTATAAGCATCTTCCTGGAGCCCAGTACTAAAAACTGAAAACTAAAGGTAATTTACTAGCTGGTTAGCTAGTAAATTCAGAAGATCCGACAACCTTAGTTCTTTTAAGAACTGGATACTTACATTAATAAAATAAATAGATTATATATAAAAATGACTCCAAACACATTAATGGACACATATACAGAACTACCACATACCAAGTGAGCATTAAATATAACTATTTCCTATTCATAGCACTGACTGTATTGCTTTTTGTTTTCCACATACAGAGAAACAATGGAGAACTCCAGATGTCAAGTATGTTAGGGAGTGGTGCTACATACAAGGCAAGGCCAAGAGGCCATGGTTTCAGTAGCATAGGACCTGTAAATCATGGAATGAAGATAAAGGACTACTGTCTAAGTATTCAATTTGCTGCTTCCCTCACACCCCGACAGAGTACCTGTACTCAACAAAGCACCTAGAACCAAACAATTTTATACCTTCGTAATGACTGAGCAATAACTAAGCACTTAACATAGCACCCACTACATTAAAAGGAACCAAGGGTACTGAGTGATTACATATTCTAAATTCCATCTCTGCAAGAAAGGTGAACAATATATTCATAAGGGCTTAATAAATGTTTAAAAATTGAAAAAGAAAACACAGACACACATTCACAAAACTACCAAGGAGTTAAGATAGTTCATGGGTCAAATGCCTATCTAGATGGGCTCTAGGTGAAAAATACCATCTCAAAAATAAGAGTGGCAAAAGCAAGGACTGTTTGAGGTCAGCCTAGTTTACATAGGGAGCTCTAGAGTTATACAATTATCCTGTTAAGAATAATAAATATGGTGGTGGTGGCACAAACCTTTAACCTCAGCACTTAGGCAGAGGCACAAGGATCTCTATGAATTCAAGGCCAGCCTGCTCTACAGAGTGAGTACCAGGACAGCCAGAGCTACACAGAGAAATCCTGCCTCAAAAACCAAACAAATGATAATAGTAATGCCAAAGAAGAAATATAAAAGACAAAAATTAATCCTAGCACATAGACCAAATAAGTATGTAGAGATGCCTCCTTATATTAAACTTAGGACTGACTGTAGCTCAGAGGCAGAGCACATTCTTTTAAATGTTGTCTCAAACGCTGGCCTCAAACTCATAATCCCCTGCCTCTGCCTCCTTCAGTAAATCATACCAGAGTGTGCCAGGCCCACAACTGGTAAAGCACACTCTTAATAGCATACAGGAGGCTATTTCAGCCCCAGAACCAACAGGTAAGTAAGTACAAATAAAGGGAAGAAGACTGAACTTGGATAAATTGCCAAAGTGTGCCTAGCCACCTGGGTTGTAGGGTCCTGCAAGCTGTACTTCAAAATACAAAGTAAAAGTCAAGCTCATGCTGAGCCATGTTCCCAGCTGTTATGCATTTTTAATTGTAACCTTAAGTCTCATAAACATCAATGGGAGATAATTCTTAATCCTACTTCTGAGAACTAGTGTTATTTTAGTAACTCAGCAGAGGGTATTGTGTGATTGAACATCTCAGGACCAAAAAGCATGTATCAGAAAGCTGCCATCATACCAGTTTTCTAAAAGTTACAAAGACAAAAGTTAAGACAATACCCCAAAACTGAAAACAATTGACCAGAGCTTAGACAGGGAGACAGGTAAAAGATATGAAAGCCATTACCGTATCACTTCCATGGGAAGAACACCAGAATACTCTTATATACTACTCAAATAACTAAATGAGAAAGAAAGCAAAAGGCAGTCATCTGCTGACAGAGCAATCATCACTTAATGTACTGTAAGGCACACAACACTGCAAACGCACATGGGGTGTGCAACACAGCACTTCAGCACTGTGATGGTGAATCTTCAGTGTCAACCTGACCAAAGTTGTTAGCACCTAGGAAACATACCTCCTTATGTCTTCTGTTTTGGGAGTAGTTTAGCTGAGGAGGAAGACCCATGGGTGGCAACCATCTCAGGGGCTGTGGTCTCAAACTGAATAAAACCAGGGGAGGGGCAATACAGGCTTTGATTTCTGACTGTGGACACAAGATTAAAAGCCACCATTGCCTTCCCTGGCATGAGACTGTATCGCCTCAAACTGCAAGCCAAAACAAGCTTTTTATCATCCGTAAATTGTTTTTTGTTTTTGGTCAGTTACAAGAAAACTAATACAAATACTTAAAATTCTTACCATGTTGACTAAGCAATCTCACTGAGTACTTACCCAAGTAAAACAAAAACTAAAAAACTAGACATCTTGCCAGGCGGTGGTTGCACACGCCTTTAATCCCAGCACTTAGGAGGCAGAGGCAGGCGGATTTCTGAGTTCGAGGCCAGCCTGGTCTACCGAGTGAGTTCCAGGATAGCCAGGGCTACACAGAGAAACCCTGTCTCGAAAAACCAAAAAAAAAAAAAAAAAAAAAAAAACACTAGACATCCATACATGAAATGTCACAGTAAGAAGGAATAAATACTGATATAAGCAACAGCAGGATACAGCTCAAGATGCCCTGGGCTAAGTGAACAAAGCTAAATGCAAATGACACAGGTGGATATGAAACAAGAGACCACTATGTGATTGCTAGGGTTAGGGATGAGATGTACACTACAGAGGGCTTGGAGCTTCTGGAGTGACTCAACTGCTTGGCGTATCAGTTGTGGTAATGACTGTGACTGGTTTTTCTCAAAGTTTATAACACTGTACCATCGAAAGTTTACCATGGGGCTGGAGAGATGGCTCAGTGGTTAAGAGCATTGAATGCACTTTCAGAGGTCCTGAGTTCAAATCCCAGCAACCACATGGTGGCTCACAACCATCTGTAATGAGATCTGATGCCCTCTTCTGGTGTGTCTGAAGACAGCTACAGTGTATTCACATATAATAATTAAATAAATCTTTAAAAAAAGAAAGTTTACCATGTAAAAATAAGTTTGTCACAGAAAGTAGTAAAATCCAGCCACTGGAATCCTATCCCAGGCATTCATTCTGTAATCCTAATCTGATACTTCACTTACTTGTTATCATTTTCACTTACTTGTTAATTGTTTCTGGATTTAAAGCCTTCAAGGGTATATCTAAGGCATATAGTATTCTGCAAGTATTACCGGCCATCCAAGTTCACTTTCATAACTTTACATCACTGATGTTTAAAGTAATGGATTCAAACGCCCACTATCACCTGTGTCCCTAAAGGGCTACAAGAGAACTAGCTAGCTACCTGTCCCATCTTCAGGTTGCCAGGCTCTCTCTCTGTCCCAAAAAGCATCCTCCTTCCCTTTACCAATCTCAACAATGCCCTGCAAGTCACTAACCACTAGAGGATGACAAAAAGACTAAGGATATGGTCCCAGCTCTGCTCTACCAATAGGCAGTGGTTTCTGTGTTCAGGATTGGATCCTTCACAGAGCATATGCTTTGACACATTTAAGAGATATCTCAACCTATCTAGCAGGAACATTAGTATAATAGCTGGAGAAAAATACTGTTTTATTAGGAAACTTCTAATATGGCTAATTAAAGGCTTGAAAGGGCCACAAATCTGCAAACACAACCCAATTTTTCCTAGGACCATGACTTTCTGTTAGAAAACCTGGAATTCATAAACTACACTGACCTAGGGTCTTCCAAGAACATGACTACAATGTTCCATACACCACAGACTATTTCTCACATGGTTACACTTGGGGACCATGTAGCCAGAACATGAACCCCTGAGAGACAAATTACGTTCAAAGTACCACAGGCTTTCCCTCACTTTTCTACAGAATAGCCCGCTGTTGCTTAACTGTAAACAGTAATATACAGACTAAGAGGTGATTCACTTTTCAAACATTTAGCAAAAACTCCATAAAGCTGATAGAGACCAAGACTCTTCCAGAAACTTTCCCCCCAACTTTAGATTTATGAAAGGTCACACAGATGGTACAGAGTCCTGTAGACACCTCACCTAGTGGCACCACTGTTCACACCTCACACTGCTATTGTGTATTTGTCACAGATAAGGACGAAGCTTTTAAAGGAACTTGATAGTGCTGCTCCTCAGTTTCCTCCTTGTGCCTTTTCCATTCCAAAATTTCGTCCAGGTCACCCTGCGACAGTCTCGTTACTTCCCTTGACCTAAGAGTTTCTCAGATTGCCTTGTCTTTGATGAACTTGAGAGTCCTGGGCAGTAGACAGCAGGAAATTCCTTAATCTGAGACTGTGAAATACATAGTTAATTGTCGTGCTGCAACTAAATCACAAACATTAGCATGCCATTTATGTCACAGTATTACTATGGTACATTCTCCTTGTGGTCAGAATGGAAATGTCCATGATTTACTGATGATACAGTCCATTCGCTGTTCATCTAAGGTTTTTAGTATAGAAAGTTATTCCTAGGCCCTCACACTGTGCTTAGGAAGGTGCAGCTTAAATTCAAGGAGGTTGGAGGAAGCTTAAAGCTCTTTGAAAAGAAGTGGTTATGCATCCAAAAACAAAACAAAATAAAACAAAAAAAACAAAACAAACAAAAAACCCTTCCCCCACTTGTGACCTCATAGGTATGTGTTTTGTTAAAATTTAAATATAATTTCAATCTATTTCAATTAGACTACATTTAGCCATTAAAAGCCTTCAGGGTTGGCTTTTGAATCTTTTTGGCCTGCTTTCATCATCCATGTCTTCCCATACTTTAAAGAAAAAATGAAAAAGGCAATGCTAGCACTTAAAAAAATCAAAGTGAGAACTGTAACTCAGCTGCTGGACTGCTTGCCTAACATGTATGAAATCCTGGATTTGATATCCAGCACCACATAAAGTGAACATGAAGATATTTGTCCTCAACCAGTGGCCTCCCCAAACACGGACATTTGCACATACATATACAAACATATATATGTGTCTCTCACACACAAAGTTTTATTTAAATCACTAGCATAAAATTAACATTGTTTTATAGCTGCATTTTAAAATAACTGAATCCATACAAGTTCTGCAAAGAGGAATAGACAAAGAACAAAAGGATGAACCACAATAAAAGCTATAAAAAAATACACCTCAGACCATCTGACCACTGCTAACACTTTTGCCTGGAACAAACCCCTCAGTAGTCAGCTAGGCTCTGAGGCTGAGGCAGGTCAGTGTCAGCTCGTTCACATGTTTAATTAGGCACAAACCTATACCTTGGCCCATCATCTTGTTAATCTTCTAGTACTTGTTCTTTCCAGACATTGGAGAGGTGGAGCGGGAAGAGAGCAGGTAAACATATTATCTGTTTCTCTGTTCGTTTTACAAGGTCCACTCAAGACTCAAAGCTTGTTACATACTTATATCCCAATTAAAAGGCACAATCCATTTTCACCATCTTTTCTTTGGCCCCACAAAGCTATTTAGACGTGACTAACCGAAATTTTTTCAGAAAGACTCATTTCTCCAAACTGTAAAGGATTGCTCAGATGGGGTGAAACTTAGCACTTGTGAGACTTCAGGGCCTGTTTGACTCCTACACATGAAGGGGAGGATAATGCATTCATAAGACAGTAACTTCTTACTTAAAAGGGAAGGCTATCCTCAGGTTCTTTCCATAAAGAACTTTAGGAGCTCTTTTTAGACTGCTGTCCTCTAGAGGGAGCTCAAAGACCTCAATAGTTTCCCTAAGGTCAAGCCACTAAACCCACACAGATCAGGTTGTTGAAGCAACACATCCACTGTGCCATGCAGAGCAGATTCAACTTAATGTCGTCCTTTGGAATTCTCTTCCCTTCAAAAATAACCCGACATAAGCCGGGCGTTGGTGGCGAACGCCTTTAATCCCAGCACTTGGGAGGCAGAGGCAGGCGGATTTCTGAGTTCGAGGCCAGCCTGGTCTACAGAGTGAGTTCCAGGACAGCCAGGGCTACACAGAGAAACCCTGTCTCAAAAAACCAAAAAAAAAAAAAAAAAAAAAACCCGACAAGCAGGCCACACGATTTATTTCTTCCCTCTACTTCACAGACTTCCCACTTGGCACTAACTAGACCATTCATCCCTCTTTTACCTGAGAGACAGAGAGACAGTGGTGATAAGCACCTGGAAGCAAATGCCTCCCCAACTGTTGACTCCCTGCTGCATTCGGCGACTCATGAGCCAGTGTGTTTCCACTGTCTTCAAGTCAGGGCATGGGACAGAATGAGATGGTTAGTATACATTTTGAAGATAAAGCTGTTTTTGTCTTCCTAGGTTCTACTCAGGAAACTACTCAAGGGCTGAGATCCTTCATCTACGATACCTCAGGACCACATATGTGTGGAACAGACACAGAAAACAAACAGAAAGTAAGACTGTCTGATTCCTTTTGTCCATTATCTTATGACCTAGAGGAAGCTTAGCCTAGCCTCTTTGAGGCTCTTTAACCCCAGCCCTAAGGAGACAAAGCCAGGCAGGCAAACAGGAGTTCAAGGACAACCTGCTCTACCTAGAGGGTTCTGGCCTAGCCAGGGTTACACAGTAAAACCCTTTATAAACAGCAAGATTAAACAAAATATTAATTGTCCCTAGAGTGTCATGGTCAACACAGCCTTGGGCTTTGTTTTCCAGATAGTCCATTTTAGTTCACTGAAGTCTGAGTCTAAAGCCCAAGCAAGTAACAGTATCACAACTGCCTTGCTCTATTGCTTCTTCACATACAAAGCCTGGGCCCGTGTCACAACTGGTTATCGTCAAGATTCCAACTGTCTTGTGACTAAAATATGCCCCCCACCAAGTTTAATGTAGTTCCCAACTAAATTATAGAGAAATCTGCATGGAACAAAATGTCCATGGCTTTCTTCAACCCAACTTAGTGAAAAGAACTATGTTTGTTTGTTTGTTTTTAATAAGCTCAACAGAAACCACTGGCTGTCCGTGCTCAGAGAAAACCTACATTGTAATGTTCCCAAGAGAATTGGGGTCTAAAAAGTGTTTCCCAGAGACGTGGTCTGGAACCAGTCTTCCTTAATAAATTAAATTATTCCTGGATAATCTGGTATCATGTTTGGATAAATACAATGCAATTAAATATATACCCTCCTGCAACAAAGAGAAACAGCTTCTAATACATTAGCCTCCAAGGTATGATGATTTGAACAGGTAAACCTCAGTGTGGAATTGCTTTATAAGTTACAAGGAGAGCGCTATAAACTGACCATTCTAAACCCAAAGTTAAGACACTATCTTCACTGGATATTCAATAACTTTTAACTGGTCCATAACTAGCACTAAAATTCAAATTATTCCAATTGCTTGATCCAAACCAGGAGTGATGGGCATACCTTAATCTTAGCACCAAAAATAGGTGCTGCAAGTTTGCAGCCAGGCCAGCAAGGGCTACTGAGTGAGACCCAGTCCGAAATCACCAGTAATACTGGTAATGATGATATAAACATTTCTTTTGGTGTCTATGCAAACAAACCACACTCCACATCTACGGGTATCTTAAATTAACAACCAAGGATGTTTCTACTTTCACTTTTGAGATAAGGTCTTAAGTGTGTGGTCCCAGCTGACCTGAAACTGACTATGTGGAGCAGACTGGCATCAAACACAAGAATTTTACCTGCCTCTGTCTCTGCTGGAATTAAAGCCCATATGCTACCACATCTGACAGTTTTTATATTTTTAAATGGTTGAAAACTAAAATATTCTATTGCACTAAAAACACAGAGAAGCATCTATAGAGGTTTTTAATTTTGAAATTAAAAAACAAAAGAAAGGTCTTTTAAGGCTGAAGAGATAGCTCTAAGGACCCACAACAACACATTAACTCCAGTTCCAAATGATCCAACACTCGCTTCTGACTTCCATGGATACCAGAATGCATGTGATGCACACACATACATTTAGCACACACATAAAATATTTTTTCCCACTGAGCAGTGGTGGTGCATATATTTAATCTCAGCACTTGGAGGCAAGGGCAGGTGGATCTCTGAGTCTAAGGCCAACCTCGTCTACAGAGTGAGTTCCAAGAGAACCAGGGCTACACAGAGAACCTCTACCTCCAAAAAAGGGAGGGAGGGAGGGAGGGAGGGAGGGTCGGTCTTCCAACTGGCTCAATAGACCTCATCACTAATAGGTAGATATATGTGCCTTACAAGCTCCATTTAATATCATCTAAAGAGCAAATAAAACTGAAAAAAAAAGCCCACCAGATAACTAACCCAAAAGATTATACCACTGATTTCCTCACAAACCCTTAATCAAAAGGAACACTTCACATACCTTTATAGGAATAGCAATTTAAGCATACCAGGGTGGCAACCTACATTCCCAACACTTAAGATAGGTGAAAGCAATGGATCAGGAGTTCAATGCCACCATTTCCTGTAAAGGATGTTCTAGGCTAGCCTGAGACACTCAAGAGCCAAACAAAAGGGAGAAAGGCAATTTCAGTGAATTTTCTCCTTATATCTTTTTAAAAATTCCTTTTCCTCTTAATTTTGGTAGATAAAACACCAGGTAATCATTTCCTGACCTGGTCTGCAGCCATATTTAAAATTCAATTCCTTGTCTCCATTACACTTCTTGAAGGAAGTTATATTTTCAATCGATGATAACTCTGTGAATGTGATCTTACTAAACAAGGATGAGAAAAGTCAGAGCTAGATGGCAGCAGAAGAATGCATTCTGAAGTCAGCCCCGTCAGAAACATGGATGGATGGATGGATGGATGGATGGATGGATGGATGGACATGCAGGTGGACCAAAGAGCAGAAACAAAGTTGTAAAAACAAACCCAGCAGGAGAAAATCAAGAAAAGCTGTAGCCATCTGCACCATCTCTGACTGGACATTTGAGCAGAATGTTGTATAGGCAGCTAAATGGATTTGACAGGAGTTTACAGAAGGCACTCAAAGTCATATGACATCTCAAGGTGATTTCCTTGTGGGGTATGCAAAGAAAACCAGGGTTGTGGGCTAAGAAAAGAGCCTTGAGGCTTTCCTATCCTTGGCAGCTGAGCAGGAACCACATGAAGAAATGATTGGAGTGGGGGGGGGGCTGCTGGGGAGGTGGGATGTTTTTCCAGAAGCCAAGCAGACTCTGTTTTGGGAAAGCAGTATAGTGATAAGCTGCATTTAAAAGAATTTAAAAAGATATGAGTGCCGGGCGGTGGTGGCGCACGTCTTTAATCCCAGGACTTGGGAGGCAGAGGCAGGCAGATTTCTGAGTTCGAGAGTTCGAGGCCAGCCTGGTCTACAGAGTGAGTTCCAGGACAGCCTGGGCTATACAGAGAAACCCTGTCTCAAAAAAACAAAAAGATATGAGCAATGGGGGCTGTAATTTAATTTTAGGCTTGGTGACATGGAGATTTTCTGTGTAACTGTGTAATTGTTTCCTATGGCCTTATTTTTTGGTCAGGTAAGAGGATGCTCCAGAGGGAAAACTATGTAGGTATCATCTACAGACTCACTCCCATGGCTGCTATCAGACATCAGTTTTCCCGAATGCTGGCCTGAGATACCAGTTCTCTGTAACACAGATTTCAGAAAATTTCCCAAGCATGGTGGCTGGTCGTGAAAAGGAAAGAAAATGAAAGGGAACAGCCCAGACCTTTATGGTAGCCTCATCTGTAAGTCATCACTTCTGTCATGCTTATATGAGCCAGTTGCTAGGTTTGTCATATATTCAAGGGAGAAACTTACACGAAGACCAGAACAGGCAATATTCATTGGAGCCATCTTAGAGGATGCCTACTATAGTTCCTCGGTCAGCACAGAAAAACAGTAAGAACTTCATGGCCAGGCAGTAATGCTACAAGCTAAAGAGGGAAGCCTAGAGCAGTTTCATTTTTGAGCTTCAAAATTAAGATTCTCTCCTCCAGCACCCGCAGTGTGCACAGGCTTTTGTATGCGTTGCTGTTATTTAAGAGGACCTCATGAGACCTATGAGGCAGATATTTTACCATTTAGTTAGGGCCCTAGATCTCAAGCTATTTGATTTTTAATCCATGCTTCAAAATATAAAATACTCATTAATCTAACCAACAACTATCCTATCATCTCTATCACTGTCATTTCTACGCAAGCCAATCAATACAGGTCCCTTCTTACTCTCCATGGGGCTCTCAACCCTGTAAACAAACACTAAAGCAGCCAGCAATGTCATCTTTCCCAGCTACTACTTTGTACCTGCCAAGTGCTTCTCATAGCTTAGTTAAGGCACTCTTCCAGGGTTTCCAAGGATACTGAACTTGTTGGACATTTCAAGGATACTGAACTATGCTTGTTGGACATTTCAGAGTGTTTGTTCTTTTAACACATGGGTTTAGATTACCATTCACCACCACAAGTCAATAGCGCTATTTACTTAAATAAGGTACTCTGCACATTCTTTCAAAGCCTGTTTTGATAAAAAAAAAAAAAGTAATAGGAAGTATGTATTAGTTTTCCTACCTAACTAGTCTAATTCTACTCTTGAACAAAACAACAGTGTTTTCACCTACATCAATAATTCCCAGGATATTTTCTTCTATGGAAATTTAACTAACTGCTGAATTCTAAAACTTTAGTGTCACCAAACTCAATTCAAACACAAGTTTAGGGCAGGAGTGGTAGCATATATGTATAACCCTAGTATCAATGGTCTAAGGGAGGGGAACTACAAGTCACAAGCAACCTAGACACATAAACTCTGTGACAACTTAAATTTAGTTTATTACTATTTTCTCAGACTATATAGCCCTGGCTAGCCTAGTATTCACTATTTTATCATATAACCACCAGTAGCCTTGAATTTTGCAGAAATCCTACTGTCTTTGCCTCTTAGGTGCTAAGTTTTATTGCTGTTTTTTCAATTTAAAAAAAAAAATTGTGGCCAGGCGGTGGTGGTGCATGCCTTTAATCCCAGCACTTGGGAGGCAGAGGCAGGTGGATTTCTGAGTTTGAGGCCAGCCTGGTCTACAGAGTGAATTCCAGGACAGCCAAGGCTATACAGAGAAACCCTGTCTCCAAAAAAAAAAAAAAAAATTGTGAGCCAGAGCTACAGAGAAACCCTTTCTGTGTGTGTGTGTGTGTCTGTGTGTGTGTGTGTGTGTGTGTTGTGTGTGTGTTGCCTACATGCATATCTATAGGCCACACGCATGCAGTTACTTCTGGAGGCCAGAAGGGAGGATCAGATCCCTGGGAGTGGAATTAGATTGTTGCATGCTACACTGCTGGTACTGCTGGTGTTGGAAAATCCGACACTGGTCCAGTGTTCTTAACCACTGAGCCACTACTCTAGCCCCCATAACTAAATTCTAACATTTTGAATTACAAAACCCAATAAGCTCAGTCACTCTTCAACAATATATCTACAGTCATAAAAGGAGACAGAGACACAACCGCTCAGCAGGGTGCAAAAATCATCCTAACAGAGGTCCCTTCAATAACATGCTCAGTGACAACCACACCTAGTGCTGTGTAATGTGCAAATATTTAATGAGAGACAAATCTCAAATTACCAAATGTCTTATACTAGCTCACAAAACATTTAGATAGGGTTAAATAACTAAAAAGCTTCCCTACAGAGAGTATACAGAACTCCTTTATCTTAGACCTCACCTTCCTAAAGATACCCATTCTATCTTCTGAGACTAGAGATTAAGAAGGGAAGGTGAGGGGGGCTGGGTGTGGTAGTACATGACTTTAATCCCAACACTCTGGGAGGCAGAAGCAGGCAGATCTCTGAATTGAGGCTACTTTGGTCTTTTACAGCAAGCTCCAAAATACTCAGGATTATACAGTGAAACCCTGCCTCAAAAACAATAGATAAATAAATAAAAACCTCATATGCATTTTACTTTAAAGATTTGTTATCTCACACACAGACACACACACACACACAAAAAAAACCCTACAAGTAAATGCAGGCTACTTCACCGGCTTCACATTACCAAAGATGCAGAGTCTATGCTTACAGTCTAACAAAAGACAGCACAGGGATACTTTAGGCATTTGTAGGAAAGAAAATACAGACTAGGATGGTAAAGCAAGAACCCTGTGGAAGCCAGGCGGTGGTGGCGCATGCCTTTAATCCCACCACTTGGGAGGCTGAGGCAGGCGGATTTCTGAGTTTGAGGCCAGCCTGGTCTACAGAGTTCCAGGACAGCCAGAGCTACACAGAGAAACCCTGTCTCAGAAAACCAAAAAGAACCCTGTGGAGCTGAATCTCACTGGAAGTATTGAAATGAACTGCTCTTAAAGTTCTGTGAAGGGTACTTCAATTTACTTGGAAAAGAAGGTAGAAGACCAGAGAATAACGAATTCCTATGCAGCTATGCTGCTGGTTGACTGATTTCTGTAAACCTAATACAAACCTAGAGCTATTTGGGAAAAGGGAACATAACTGTTATCATTTATAAAGTTCACTCTTGGCAACTCCACACAACCTAGATTTCAGTGAGGCCCCATTCTTGAGCTACGAGCCCTGAGTGCTGCAGACTGGACGTAGCTGGCTAGCTACAGGTTTAGGTGGTGTACAGACTGACTGGTTAACTTTTCCCTGGCTTCTGGAAGACACTGCTTTTGTTGTTGTTGCTTACTATGCAGTTGAAGAGCTGAAGATCTTGGTGCTATTCTTGCTCAGTTTCTTCCTTTCTTAGTGGTATTCTTTTGTTATTCTCTGTAATTGAGATGGTAGTACAACGTGGACCTTCTCAGCTTGTAAATTCCTCCTGTTGTCTCCCTTTCTCTAACATTTGTTCTTTCTGGAGATCCTCTAACATGGCCATTGGGACTCTGGACTCATCTGATTTCCCCTTGTCTCCTTTTTTTGCTCTACTTTTTAGGAGAATTCTTATAACTTTTACTTAGAACTATTAATTCCTTTACTGTTTGCTTCCTGCTTTTTATAGTAGTGTGAATGTTATTAAATCCTAATTCAAACAAAAATATTTTTATTATGTGAGATAACTAAGGAATTTGACCTTGAACTTGAATCTGCTGAGTCTTTTACCAGTAATCCCTGTTGTATAATCTGCTGTATGAGTGTGCATGAAATAATATAATACCCTAAAAGTGAAAGAGGACTGCTATGAATATAGTTGCTGTCATAGTTAGGGTTTCTATTGCTGTGATAAAATACATGACTGGTTTGTGAAAAACAGCTGTATGACATGTAGTTTACAAATATAAAAACAGAAGCAAATACTTTAGAAGTCAGAGAAGAATTTCAAGGTAAGGTTGGTTAATATAAAAAAATTATTCATTTCAAACTATGTACAAAAAGAAAACCAACCAAAACTAAATCCAAGATTAGTTGCTTTGAGAGAGAAACCCTGGTCAGAGATAGTTCCTACTCAACAAAGCAACAAAAAATCACCAAGATGCAAGTGAAGAACAGGCATGGGAGCCAGCCATTGTGGTTCACACTTGTAATTCCAGTACTGAAGGGGCTGAGGAAGAAGACCAAAAGATCCAGGACAACCTGGGCTAAAATTAGTTCCAGGCTACCCTGGACTACAGGAATATTCTGACTTAACTATAATAAACAATGTCTGATCATAAAAGCAACTCTAATTAAACTCAGTGAATCACAAAAACAAGGAAGTAAACAACAAAAACACATGAAAATAAGAGGGTGGGTTCCCTGGGAAGGAAGGGTTTAACAGAAAGGGATGAGGGGGTGACAGGAAGGATAAATGACAAACAAAACTTAATATATCCGCATGAAATTGTGAAAGGATAATTAAAATTAAACAGATAAAGAATAAGATTTTGTTTAAATTCATTCTCTCCTTGAGACACAATCTAGCATAAGCAACCTTGACTAAAACAGCAAACTACAACCTCAACTACACTTGAGTTTAATCTAGAAATGGCTGCATACTCTGAGGCTCACTGCTCTTTTAAGGCCAGTACAGAGTTCCCATCCCAAGTTTGCCCCTGTGTTTAATACCCAAAAAGAAGTCCCTGACAATGTTTATTACTGCAACAATTTTCAGCACAATGGATCCACTCAGAAACAAAGTAAAGAACTATTATTTTTGTAATTGAAACCCCTTCCCCTGGAAAAACAAAACAAACCTAAGCAGTCTCTCTGGAAGCAAGCAGCAGCACTGGTGCCCCTGCAATGTTCCAATTGCACAAATGAAGACTCAAAGGCTGATTCTTACCCCCAAGCATATCCACATAAAGACTTTGAATTTAAAAGGGGGGGAGGGGAGGGATGTAAAATGCTCACTGGCAGTACAATTTGTTTTCTAAGCTCCTCAAACATCTGTAGAATTTTCTAAGGACATTGAATATATTCATCAGTCTAAACATGGTTCTGCAAAGACCAAAGATATGCATTACACATATTTCTTTCCTGAGGAGGACAGAAAAGAGACCACGTACCATTTACACTTGAGTAGCAAGGGAAATTTCAGGCAAGGCTTTTTTTTTTTTTTTTAAAGCTGCAGCATCAGAGGCAGGTGGATTTCTGAGTTCGAGGCTAGCCTGGTCTACAGAGTGAGTTCCAGGACAGCCAGGGCTATAGAGAAAAACCCTGTCTCAGGGAAAAAAAAAAAAAAAGCTGCAGCAATTAGGGTCAATACCACCCAACTCCTACTCCCAATCTCTGCTTAGAGCAACTGTTCCTCAAAAAAGATGACCATGCTTCAACTTTTGTTA
This sequence comes from Grammomys surdaster, assembly GCF_004785775.1. Classification (NCBI taxonomy): domain Eukaryota; kingdom Metazoa; phylum Chordata; class Mammalia; order Rodentia; family Muridae; genus Grammomys; species Grammomys surdaster. The sequence goes on from NW_021621022.1 coordinate 6,062,028, forward strand.
CTAAACATTTAATTTTAGATTACCCAAAAGAGTCAAAGTGCCACTCCACTGCCTAACCTCAATTCTGATACACTCAATACTCTTGGCCTGGCTTTCTCAATCTCCTAATCCACCCAAAGCAAGCAATACTTATTAAAGCAACAGGTATTTCCTGTGTTCCAAACCTCGAAACAACTAAGTAATCTTGAGTGAAGCATTAGAATATGCTTTTAAGATTCTTCTATTAAGAGGCTGAAAATATGACCCAGCAGACTCTTCAGAGGATCAGGGTTTGAATCCTAGCACCCACATAACTCCAATTCCAGGGACCTGACACCCTCTTCTGGCACATCAATGCAGACAAACATGCAAATAAAACATTCATACCTATAAAATGAAAAGCAAAATCTTCAAGAGACTCAAAAAGATTGTTCTGCTAAATTGCAGTCTGTTAATATTGCTAATTGAGTCACACCAGCTAAGTTTCTTGAATTTTCATCATGTGCCTATACTAGGTATCCTTGCATTTAACCTTCTGAATAGCAGTAAGGACCACAGTCACCCTCAAGTGTTTGTTCCTCTGACTTCCTTTCTGCCTATCCAAAATTATTTTATTTAGAAACTTATTCCCACACAATAGAGACTCAATATTCTTGTTCTCTGAGCTGCTATGCAACTTTCTCAGTTAGAAGGCATGACCCAAGGGAGAAAAGGACAGACACCCTACATATCAATGAGAAAAGGCAGGTGGTACTAAAGGAAAAGGGACAGAGAACACAAATGTATGTTAAGTGTGGAATATTTCACACTTAACCACTCGTGTTAAAAAAAAACAACAAAAAACAGAAAAGATGTTTCTATATGGTTAATATCATGATACGTATTATCAAGAGGTCAGGAAATAGACACCATCACTAACTGATAGATGAAAACCAAAATCGACCCTCCCTTCCAACAAAGAAATCCAACCCTAATGTCCTAAGGTAAATTGTCAATATGCATCAGAAGTCATAAAAAAGATGTACTGATTCAACAATAGTATTTCTTCATAAATATATCCTAAATAAAGTATTAAGAAGTGTATGAACCAGGTATGGTGTGATACATGCCTGTAATCCCAGCACTCTTGGTAGTGTGCTTGAGGATCAGAAAGTCAAGGTTATCTTTGATTACCCTAGTAAGTTTGAGGTTAGCTTGAGCTACATAAGATCCTGTCTCAAAGTTTTTAATTAAAATAAATAACTCTCAACCCAAATGTCTATACTAAATATACCACTTATCATTCAAATTCAATTACCATAATACAAAGCATTTTTTGTTGTTGTTGTTTTGTTTTGTTTTTCGAGACAGGGTTTTTCCCTGTGCAGCCCTGGCTGTCCTCAAACTCAGAAATGCGCCTGTCTCTCCCTCCCAAGTGCTGGGATTAAAGGCGTGCGCCACCACTACCCGGCTCAAAGCATGTATTTTATGAAATATATGTTCACAGCAGAAAAGATCCAGATGTTAACAGACATGTCTAAAAATAGGGAGATAACATTTCTGGTTTTTCTAACCTATAAAATGACAGTACTGAGTTATCCTCAGAGGTTGGCTAAGTGGATTGTGTGAGTTCATAGATAAAAAGTGCTACAGGAAAACAGGCTAATGTTAGCTGTTTTCCTTAACACTTAGCAGATAGTTCACACTTATCGAATATTAATTATTTAATGTGCATATATGTGGTGCATGTGTGCCACAGACTGAAAGTCAGAGGACAACCTTCAGGAGTCTGTGCTCTCCCTGCACCAGGTCCCTTAGAGGTATAAACAGAAGAATTATGAATTGGAGGCCAACCTGATCTATGTTAAATTTAATAAACCAATCACAAAAGACTGCTTGAAGCAGACGTGCTTCATGGCAGCATTTGGGAGGCCAGCTAGATCTATCTACATTGCAAATTCCAAAACAGCCAAAGCTACCCAGTGAGACCCTGTCTCATCCAAGACTGCTTGATTGCCTTTATTCGAGGTGTCTTAAGTGGTTAAATTAACAGAAATTGAAAGTAAAAGGTGATCCTCCAAGTTGAGGGAAAGGGTGGTGTGGGACCATCATCTCCCATATTGTTTCAGTTTTATGGGATCAAAAGTTCAGGAGCCAGGTGCATGCCTTTAGTTCCAGAACCTGGGAGGCAGGTGACAACCAGAGCTGCACAGTGAAACCCTGTCCAAAAAAAAAAAACCAACCAAACTAAAAACTCTGGAGACATCACTGTTAGCCTTAGACTCAGTACAAGTGCCTAGTAAGCATTAAATTTCCAGGTTCACACTTCCAAGACAAGAAACAAATACAGAAAGACAGAGGCAGAGACAAAAGTATTTCACTCAAGGAACTCACTGTGCTGTTAGAAAATAATTTGTCTAGGGAGATACACAACTGTTCTACTGATTCCAGTAACAACCATTTTCATGCTGTTATCTTTACCTACTGCCTACAATAGCCTGCTCTTTTCAACAACCTTATCATCCTAGTAGTCAACAGAAAATACTGAAGAATCCTTCTATCCCCCTTTAGAAATCTATTTAACTATATTTAGCACCTTGGACTTATATCTTACCTTGTAGTAAACTGGAAAAAAACAGAAAAACTAAAAACAAAAGAAGCCACAAGCCCATGCTTCTATGTGTAGCACTTCCTGTGCAGTCTTGCAGATGGACAACAGCTGCACAACGGCAGGTTCTCAGAAGCAATGCTGCTCAAAGCTAACATTCTCGCAACTTTAGAAAAATTTAAAATTACCACACACATGAAAAATCTCTTACTTAGTCTCATTTTTCTGTCTCTCTTGCAGTAATAGGGATAAACCCAGAACCACACATACATATACCAAGTGTTCTCCCAGAGTTATACTGTCAGCCATGTTTTTCTTTTTTTCCAAGATCTATTTATTTATTTATTTTCATGTACACTGTCACTCTCTTCAAAAACACCAGAAGAGGCATCAGATCCCATTACAGATAGTTGTGAGCTACCATGTGATTGTTGGGAATTGAAGTTGGATCCTCTGGAAGAGCAATGCTCTTAACCGCTGAATCATCTCTTCAGCCCCTATATTTTTCTTTCTTAATACAGAACACTGGAGTTTTAATATTCTCTCTCTCTCTCTCTCTCAATCTCTCTGAATGAAATATACAATGTGCAAGTAGTTCAACTCAATACATTCCTGTAATACTTTTATACTTTTGTTGTCCAGACACAGCAAGTAACAAAGGGGACAGAGGACACAAAACCCATCAAGACTAGTACCTAAAGATTCATGCCACTAATATTAAAACCAATATTCTTTCCTTTTTATTTTTATAAAACAGAATTTCTTTGCATAGCCCTGGCTATCCAAGAACTCAATCTGTAGACCAGGCTGGTCTCACTTCAAACTCAGAGATCCACTTGCCGCTGCTTCCTGACTGCTGGGATTAAAGGCATGTATTGTCATCCCTAGCTTAAATCAATATTCGTAAGAAAGAATATTCTCTTAGCCTGTGTGGGGAAGCTCATTTGTAATCCCAGTACTGGGGAAGCTAGAGGTCAGCCTGAGTGAGGTACACAGTAATTCAAGGTCAGCCTTGGCTACAATGAGAGACTATCTCAAATGGGATGAGGTGCTATAAACTCTGTCTTAACTATAAGTAATATCCCCAATTTTCCAAACTAAGACAGTATGCATGCAAACACAGAACTAGTTTAAATCAGAAGTACAGCATCCCATCATTCAGGAAGTAAAGACAGGGGACTGCCATAGAGCTGTCTAAAGCAAATATTGAAATCCAGGCCAGCTCTCACAACTCAAATAAGACTCTGGCTCAAAAGTTAAAAACCCAACTTAGTGGAGCACACCTTTAATCCAGATGTCTGAGCCTAAGTCCAGCTGGGTCTACCCAGCACATCCAAGACTAATCAAGTACAACCGTGAAACCCTGTGTGTTTTTTTTAAACACACACACACATACACATAAGCACAAAAGGTGTTTATGACTCCTCTGTCACAAATGGCCTGATTTGGATAGACCTAAGTGCTCTTAGACCCTGAGGTGTTTTTCTAGACCTAGTGAGCCATTACTGATTAAACCCTATGAGATTCCTTCCCTCTTCTGAAATCAATCAATAAGCTCCAAGTTCAGTGAGACCCTGTCTCAAAAAGGTGGAGCTGGGCTTGTTTGGAATACCTTTAAGCCATCTCTTGGGAGACAGGGAGAGACAGGCAGATCTCTTGCTTTTGGAGGTCAACCAGCTCTACATAAGAGAGTTCAAGGGCCAGTCAGGATTATATTGTGAGACCTTGTCAATCCATCCATCCATCCATCCATCCATCCATCCATCCATCCATCCATCCATCCATCCAATCAATCAAGTGGAGTGACTGAGGAAGAAAAGATATCATCCGTCTCTGGCCTTTATGCATACAGGTACAGGTACCTGCAGACTCATACACTACACATATTCCACCATAAGAGACTAAGCAAAGCTGGGAAAATTCTATGGACAGCACAATTTACTAAAGTATCTGAAACCAAAAAGTTTTGAAGTATGTCTTCATAGTAATAAACTCCATAATAACAAAAACATTATGAAGCGCCACCCATAGAGCTGGGGAGGCAGCTTAGTTGGCAGAGTGCTTGCCCAGCATAGATGAAGAAACCCTAGCATGTCACAAACAAAGTGTGGCAGCAAACACCTGTAGTATCAATATTTGGTAGTTTGAAGCAAGAGGATCAAGAGTTCACAACCAGTCTCAAAACAAAATGGAACAAAAGAGACAAAATTATAGCTGGAGGTTTACACTGCTGCAAATCTCTTCAATGCCTGGCCTGCTTGAACAAGATTCTCATGACATGACAATCAGCTGCATACATGGGAGAAAAAAAACTCATTGAGTAACGTGACTTATAAGGGGAGAATAGTCTTGAGGTGGGTAGTGATAGCTCTCTAGTACTGCAGTCAAACTTGACAGGTGGTAGTTTCTTTGTTTCTGATTTGATTGATTTATTGATTGTATACAAGTATGCTGTCTTCATTCGAAGCAGCAGAAGGCATCAGATCTCATTACAGATGGCGGTAAGCCACCGTGTGGTTGCTGAGAATTTGAACTCAGAACCCCTAGAAGAGCATCTCTCTGGCCTGACAGGTGGTAGTTTCTTAGAGCTCTATAACCTGAAGAGAACAGTGGCCTGCATCTTCAGTTCCAAAACTCTTGCTTATACTTGTTCCAACAAATAGTTTCTAACACCCCATGCACTGGTCACCTGTTAAAACATTACTTTACTTAGGCATGAAGATTTTCCAAAACACTGACACAATTTATTACACAAATGCAGCACTTGTTAGTACTACTAATTTCATCTGAAAGAACTTTGAAAATCTCCAAGTGTCAACTCCATGATGGCATATACATTTTCCAAAATCCCAACTTTTACTTGAAAGTTCAAATTTTTACTATGGTATTTTTCAAATACTAGTATGGCCACAGATCCAATGCTAATCTGAGAACACCAAATATCCATGGTTGAATAACTACTACCTGTCAGGTCTTTTCTGTTTTGGTTTGATTTTTTTTTTTTTTTTTTGAGATAGGCATTCACAAAGCCCCACAGCCCAAGCTGCTGTAAACTATGAAGTCCAAGGTGGCCTCAAACTCCTTATCCTCCTAGCCCTCATTCCCCAAGTTTAGTCTTGCTGGCCTGCACCATTTGTCAGCTCCTTTATTTACTTATTTTTGAGATTGGATTTTACTATGTAGCCCTGGCTGGTGTAAAACTAGCTATGTAGACCAGGTTAGCCTCAAATTCACAGAGATCTGCCTGCCTCTGGGATTAAATGTATGCTGTCAGTTCTTAAAAGTAAAATAAAGCCAGGCAGTGGTGGCGCACGCCTTTAATCCCAGCACTTGGGAGGCAGAGGCAGGCGGATTTTTGAGTTCGAGGCCAGCCTGGTCTACAGAGTGAGTTCCAGGACAGCCAGGGCTATACAGAGAAATCCTGTGTCGAAAAAACAACAACAAAAAAGTAAAATGAAGAGAGCAGTTAGCTCTGTAAACAGCTTTACCAAAGCTCTTTCTTACACAGTATATACTTTACCATGCTACAGAAATGCTTTTGATATGTTTTCCATTTTGTAATAAAACTTTTATCTGCCAGGTATCCAAGCCAAAAGTAACACCTCTTACTACTTTGCCAAGGCTATTCTGAAGTAAAACTGGTCAGTTCTAGCTGGGTGTGGTACTCCTAGCACTTGGGAGGAGGCATAGGCAGGTGAACTGTGATCTTTAAGTTCAAATCCAGCCAAGACTATATAGAGTCTCTGTCTGAAAAAATATAACAATAATAATGATGACGGTGATGATGATAATGAAGGGCATGCTCTCAGTGGCTCATGTGTGTTGCTGAGGATTACTGTGACCACTAGTGATGCTGGCGCCACTGCACTACCACCAACCAAGATGCCTGCAGCCTGACACATCTGGCTTTCTCATCATTGCTATAAACAGCAACACAGTATAAAAGGCAAATTCATTGTAGTATATAGCATTATGAAAATACTTTGAATTCATAAATGTTTTCAATGAGTTCAGAGGTTGCCAGACCATACATTGAGAGAAATAAGACTTAACTATTTTCACACTGGTTATAAACTCTGACCAGAAATGCCTATGTATAAACATACACAATACAAATTTACATACATTAAAAGCATCATAAAGAATTCTAACCCATCTATAGCTCATATCTGTGTCAAAATAACGTTAGCAGAAAATTCAGTAAACTCCCAAACTGAAATAATATCAAAACAAAAGCATGGGCTGGGGGTCAGCAGTAGAATGCTTGCCCCATGCCAAGTTAAATAGTACATGCAAGGTCCTCAGGTCTAGGTTTCATTCCTGGTACTACCTTCCCCTAAAATAAACCATATTGTAAACACCAAGCCAAAAAAAGAAAGAAACAAAACAAACAAACAAAAACCCAACAACAACAAAAAAAACAAAACCACAAAACCAGGCATGGTCATAGTGGCCTATATTCCTAGTACTCGGGAGGGGCAAGCCTAAGGATGGACTTTTCTGAAAGTCTACCTCTTCTTTGGCAGGGTCTTGCTCTGTATCCCACACTAGCCTCAAACTCACAGTCCTCTTGCCCCAACTTCCACAGCGCTGTGATTAGAGGTACAGCCGTTGGGAGATCAGCATTTGAAGTAAAATTGCATTAGGAAAATGAAGGCAAGATAAGTATCTTAGTGGCTCCACTTGCCCAAGATTACAGCTAATACATTAACCTTCTCAACAAGGTCTGCTTACGTCACAGAGCTTTTGTGAAGATTAACGAGGGAAAACATATACAGCAATGGTCCAGGAGGGGTGGCTCAAGCCAGTCGCCTTGGCACGTTGGAAAGCAGAGGCAAGAGGCAGACTGCTGTGAGTTCTGGGCCAGTCTGGGCAACAGAATGAAACAGTATCTCCAAATACAAAAAAGTAAGACCAGTGAGATGGCTCGGCGGTAAGATTCTTCCCACTGATAATCTGTATTCAATCCCCAGGGCCACATTTAAAAACAAACAAAAAACAAAAACAAAAACAAAAAAAAAAACAAGCGCTAACTTACAATGTCATTATCTGTGTTCTTACAACTCACCCTGAAGAACCAGACAAGCACATATCTGCAAATATAGGAATCTGCCTACTGAGTTAAGCAATCTCCCCTCTTTCATCATTCAATTCCACCATTTCCAAGAACTTGACTGATTTGAAATTGGTTATAAAATTTTAATTTTCAATTTATTTAAAAAAAACTTGAAACAACTGCCAGCTAACTCACTTTTAATAGCCACTACTTCTTACAGGCTTTTAATCAGTAAATGTATAAAAGAAAAAGAAAAAAAATTTACTACCTTAAAATACAACAAAGGAACTCTGATACTACAGAACGCCATTGAAGCTATTTACCGGGCAAACTAAAAAAGCAGCAGCACACCCCGTGAGGGTGACTAGGTCAGTCAGTAGCAAACCTGCTGCTAAAAGGAATATCACAAAGAAAGAACAGGTGGTGGTGGTGGTGGTCCATGCCTTTAATTCCAGCTCTTGGGAGGCAGATGTAGGCGGATCTCTTTGAGTTTGGGGCCAGCCTAGTCTATAGAGCAAGTTTTGGGACAGCCAAGGCTTGAAGAACAGAAGGGGGAAAAAATGTTTTTCCATGAACCAGTCCACAAGTCTAAATTCTATCAAAACAGGAAGCAAAGATACAATGCAGTTTGATTCAGGTTTCGTAAAATCAGGTTTTAGGTAACAAAATCCTATCCTAAAATAATTTCTATGAAATAATGCTTAAGACCATCAAATATGCAAAATATTTATATTTTAAAAATGATTAAATTAGCAGAGTGTAGTGGTAGACTCCTGCAATCCTAACGCTTCTGAGGTGGGAGTCCGAGGATCACAAGTTCCAAGGGAGCCTCTGTTATACAATGAGTTTAGGAGTTTGAGGCCAACCTGGGCTACATGAGATCCCATCTCAAAGAGCAAATGGAAGCGGGGGTTGGGGGGGGAGAGAGAAATCCCTGCTTTTCATTTTTTTACACTTTGAATTCATACTTTAAAAGCAATAGACAGACCGCCGGGCGGTGGTGGCGCACGCCTTTAATCCCAGCACTTGGGAGGCAGAGGCAGGTGGATTTCTGAGTTCGAGGCCAGCCTGGTCTACAGAGTGAGTTCCAGGACAGCCAGGGTTACACAGAGAAACCCTGTCTCGAAAAACCAAAAAAAAAAAAAAAAAAAAAAAAAAAAGCAATAGACAGGAAAAGATGAAGTGGTGGGAGTATAAAATGGACAGCTTGTGGCCTGGCCCTCAGTTGATGTGACTGATGGGCAGTGTAAGCTCATCACACCACTCCATACACTTACTTCCCTTACAGATCACAAGCTCTGCTATCAGATTTTAAGGAACAAAAAAAGACTTAGACAGATCGACACACAAACCGACAGTCTAGGGAAAATGAATCAAGTGATAGCATGGACCCCCCATTGGTTCAACAGTGAACATGAACACAGTGCTAACAATGCAAGCAGACTACCAAATGAAACACACATGTGTTGTGGCAAAGACATGGGGCTGGCAGATGATGGAAACCTTAGTCTTCATCTACTAGAGAGAAAACTGAATTGGAAGTGTGTAAAACTGATACAGAGGCATCATCATTTTACTCCTCCCCAAATGCAAGTGAGCAGAAGGAACAAGACAAGAGCTTACCATTAGTCTTCAGGTCACAGACAAGGGAGTAAAGGGATTTGCCATGTTTCATTCTAGTCATTACTAGGGCACTGGATTCAAAACCAAACAAACCTGTATATACCTGCCACCTTCCCAAGTAAACATAAATTAAACATAAATTAAAACCAAAACAAGCCGGGCGGTGGTGGCGCACGCCTTTAATCCCAGCACTTGGGAGGCAGAGGCAGGAGGATTTCTGAGTTCGAGGCCAGCCTGGTCTACAGAGTGAGTTCCAGGACAGCCCGGGCTACACAGAGAAACCCTGTCTCGAAAAACCAAAAAAAAAAAAACAAAAAACAAAACCAAAACAAGAGGCTGGAAAGATGGTTCAGTGGTTAAGAGCACTGGCTCCTCTTCCAGAGGACCCGGCCAGGTTCAACTCCCAGCACACAAATTTTTGTAGCTCCAATTCCAGGGGATCTGGCACCTTCACAGTCATACAGACAGGCAAAACACCAATAAATATAATATACAATTTTAAAAAAACAAACAAAAGGTAGAGCTGTGGTGGCACACACCTTTGATTCCAGCACTTAGGAGGCAGAAGCAAGTAGATCTGACTGAGTTCGAGGCCAGCCTTGTCTACAGAGTGAGTTCCAGGACAGCCAGAGCTACACAGAAAAACCTTGTCTAAGAAAAAAAAAAAAAAACCAACCAACCAACCAAAAATATTCAGGTTAATCAAAAATGGCAAACATTTATCTATACACCAACTACCCCAGATCAAGATGTTTGAGGCACCCTAACCTCATCAGAACTTCCTCCTATCTGCTTAGAGGGGCTGCTTTTATGCTAATTAGTAACTTTTTGTGACCTTACTGCTTCATGTGTCTAGGACCCAGTCTTCAATTTGTTTAGTCTATGCTAGTATAATCAAAAAACATGTACAGTGAGGGGAGGGAATAGGAGCAAAGTACCAATGTTACATATATATGAAGATGTCATAAACTCATTACACTAAAAGAATTTTTAAAGCCCAAGCATAGTGGCATTTTCCTATAATCCTAGCCTTTGGGAGGTGGAGGCAAGAGGATCAGAAGTTTAAGGTCATCCACAGTTGTAAAGAGTTTGAGGTTCCACACACAAACATACTATGCCTTCACTTTGACCAACAAAGCAGATATTTTAAAAATACTCTATGGGCTACAGAGACGGCTCAGAGGATAAGGACACTGACTACTCTTCCAGAGAACCCCAGTCTGATTATAAGCACCCACATGACAGCTCTCAATTGTCTGTAACTGCAATTCTAGGAGTTATCCAACTCCCTTGTCTGACATCTGTGGGCAAAAGGCACCACTCAGTACAAAGATGTGTGTGCTGGCAAAACATCAATACATAAAATAAATAAGACAATCCATAGTTTCTTCACTCTAATTGTCCCTTACTTGCTCTAAGCACTGAAATAAAAGTAAATCTTTATGGCTCTCACAAGAAAGGCATGTTCATGTACACCTGTAGTGTCAACACTGAGGCAAGAAGATCCTGAGTTCCATGCCAGCAAAGACTACACCACATAAAAAAAAAATTACCAAACCACAAGGTCTCAAAAAAAAAAAACCAACAGACCAGGTCTGGTAGCATATAAGAGGCAGGTGGAGGTGGAGCTCTGTGAGTTCAAGAACAGCAGGCAAGTTCCAGGTCACCCAAGGGCTACTCAGTAAGACTATGTCTCAAAAACAAAACAAACCTGTCTAATCTTATGAACGAGGTAGTGGGGCTTTTTAATAGTTATACATTCATTTAAATATCAAAATAACATTAAGTCAGGGGTATTAGTTTTAGTAAACCGTTTATAATGGAGTCCACTAGGTGATCTGATTTGTCCAACACCACAGTGAGTAATGACTAACAAACTTCAGCCTACAGAAAGTTACAAGTCAAGAATAATTAAAGACCAGCAGGGCAGTGGTGGCGCACACCTTTAGTCCCAGCACTTGGGAGGCAGAGGCAGGCAGATTTCTGAGTTCAAGGCCAGCCTGGTCTACAGAGTGAGTTCCAGGACAGCCAGGGCTATACAGAGAAACCCTGTCTCAAAAAACCAAAAACCAAAAACCAAAAACCAAAAAAAAAAAAAAAGATAAAACACATAGTGTTATGGTGACCTCACAGATTTTGAGAACTCCATGACATGAAAAAACTAGAATGACAGAATTTAGTACCTCAACTTCCTCTCAGAAAGCTATTCCAAAGGTAAAACACACAAGCTGTATGCCTGCAGACCTGTGTAGATAGAACAGTAACTTGGCATATAAATGTCCTGCTTTGAAGCCCAAACAGGCAAAGACAGCAAGAGCCTGTGGCTGACTGTCAAACTCTTTTCTGTACCCAATAAAAACTCCTAAGCCTTGAGAAGTCAGTCCAGAAAAGACATATTCTTAATTAAGGCCCCTATTGGGTCAACATCTTAAAACAACTCATCAGCAGTAATAACATGGAGCTACTTCCTTCTGACATCTTTGAGAACTAACGAGAGCAGAAAAAGAAACAGCAGAAATCAATTCAATCAGTCCCATCAATGTTATGGCTAAGTACAGGAACCCAGAAAGACTCACAGCAGAGCAACAAACTAAACCATTGGAGCACTAGTTACAGCCTTCTCTGCATTATAAAGCTGCAAACAAGAAACAGAAAGGCCGTACCAGTTCACCTCAACTATTCTAGACCTTCTACCTCCTTTAAAACCCTAGCAACAGGAACACTGACACTCAAGATATCCAATGCCTACTGTGTGCCAGGCGTTGTTCTAGGCCAAGCAGTTTACATGACATTTTCGGAGAAACAAAGATCTTTGGCACTAGGCTTAGAGTGTAACAGCAGAGACTCAAGGTACTAAATATAGTATTTATTTAACAAAGTAATGTAAAACAGATTTTAAAAATGATTTCCACAGAAGGTAATTAAAAGGTTATAGGTGTAGACTGAGGGTGAGTAGGGCTCTGATAAGGGAACAACGATAAGGCCGCCACACACATCAATGGGATTGACAGACTGGGGATGTAGCTAAGTGGTACAGCATTTCCCCAGCATGCAGAAAGCCCTGAGCTCGATCCTCAGAATAGCAAAGACAATCCGAAGTATAGTGCATAGTGTTTGCTTGTACAGTATCAGTTCAGTGGCCTCATTAGCTTAAGAGGAACATATTGAAGAAATGCCATACTTTGCTGGCTGAAATTTAGTTTCTAATCCAGTGGATCCAATGATCCACTGAAGATTTCCAAGAAAGAAGACAAACTAGGATTGTGTTCAAAATTAGAAGTAAAACACAGGAAGAAAGTGATACTCATTTAAGAAGTTAATGTAGCGGGGCATGGTAGCCACCACACCTTTAATTCCAGCACTGGGGAGGCAGAAGCAGTCAGATCTCTGTGAGTTCAAAGCCAGCATGGTTCCAGGACAGCCAGAACTACAGAGAAACCATCTCCAAAAAAAGGTACAAGGCAGGTAGGTATAGAAGATGAACACATTACACAAATAAATCAGTATGTCCTGGTTGCAGCCTGGCTACAAGGGCTAATGACAGAAAAAAAAAAAAATCAGAATGCATCATTAACAAGAAGCAGGCAGTCTAAGGGTGGAGCTAGTAATCATTTAAAGATTATAATCTCTACCTCTGGGTCATATATAATAATCATATTCTACATTAGAAAAGCAAAACTTCCCTTTAATAAACGTAATAGACAAAGGTATACAAGCTAGTTTCTAAGAATCTGCAAATCAAAGCAGTGTAACATGAAAACAACGCTGTTTATGTACTTGTGAAGACACAGTACTAGAATAAGTCCTGTTCTTCCTGAAGCACACACTCCTAAGTCTTCATTCACACTGTGAGATGTTCAGAGCACACTGTCACTACATATACCCTAGAAAGTTATTTAATCAATCGAGAGCAGAACGAAGCTACTAAGAACTGACAGACAAGAATGAAAACTGATCCACCACACACATCTTGTGTATTCGTGTAGTATCACAAACTATCACTTGTTTCGGTTAAGTAAGGGATGTTCAGCTTAGAAAATCCATTTCTCCTGATTGAATGAAGTCTTCTCCCCATGATTAACAAGAAGTAAACCAAGTTTCTTAAGGGTAGACAGCTTATGTTCTAGATACCATATACCCCGTTCTCAACATTCAGGAGACCTTTGATAAGGGAATAAACAGTGCAACCAAGAAATGTTTTCCAAGTAGAGAGCACTTTCATAATGTGGCAAGTATTACACAACTGCACAGAACTGAGGATCCAATATCTGAGTGCCTACCGCTCAACAGGTAATGGAGTTACAAAATCAGGAATTCGAGACTCCTCCCTTCAATGCAGGATTTATTTCTTGAAACAAGTTCTACAGAAAAGCAGCACAGACTGACCATCACTGAGTCACTCCTAAACCCTTTAATTCTTTCCAAGTTTCTGGTCTCTCATGTGAGAAAGGGATGAGGACCACCAGAAAACAAAGGTGGGAGAGTCTGTTAAGACACGACAAGTGTGACAATGACCTTCAACAAGACTCACCACACCATGCACACACTGGTGACAAATGTCACCACACAAGCATCTCCTTAGTCAACAGTCTTTGGCCTACCTGGAAGAAAAAAAAAGCCTCACCACAGCACTCTACGGCAGCAGAGAACCTCAAGGAAAGGTACCACCTAGAGAAAGGGGTACACATTTTCAAAGACAACAACAAGTACACATTCTTCTTTGATTTCTGTTTAGAAAAACCCCACTAACTTTATTGGAGAGGCAGAGGCAGGCGGATGGATCACCTAATTCAAGGACAGCCTGGTCTACACAGCAAGCTTAAAGCCAGTTAGGGACAGACAGGCAGACATAGATACACACATATACATCCTCCCCCACCCACCCCCATACACATACCCCAAGCCCACAAACTTTAAATATATCTGAGCAAAGAATCCCTTTTGAGATTATTTGTCTCTACCACAAAAGATCAGCTCAGACTACATGCAAGACCTTGACATTCTAAAGCTTCAGATACGTTCTGAAATAAATTAGTAAGTTTCTGTCTCAAAACAAGTGCCCCACAAAAGAGTGATTATTATATCTTATCTATCTTAACCACACACACAAATCCTTGCAACATAATAAATAATTTGAGCCAGCATTTTTTTCAGCAAACATGTCAACCAATATACAATCCCAAAGCAGTTAAGTTCAAAAGAACCTAATTCTCCCCACAGAATAAAAGGTGCTATTGGGAACATTTCTGAGCTAAGTACTGTTGGTGGCTATTTCTCCTTTTTATCTAAAGACAACACATTGACATGAAGTCCAGTCATTTATATGTAGAATTTATGTAACAAGGAAACCTTAGTAACACAAACCTTAGAGCACTTACTACTTGCCATTTATTTCATTAACTCAATGAAAAAAAGAGGTAAACAAGACATATGATACACAGACTTTTCAGAAAGGTGATTTTTAAAACTACAGTCCCGCCTCTTGGACAACAAACACAAAACATTGAGTTCCTTCAGTACTCAGACTTTTAAGTCAATATTAAGTTGTTAAAATTTCTTACCTTCTGCTACGTCATCATCGACTGCTCCTTTCACCTGAGAAAAACACCACTGAATATCATTCCCTCCTCCAGCTCCTGGAAGAAGAAAACATAGCAATTAAAATTGAGTTCTGTTCTGTTTACGCTCATAAACACAGAGATGGTATCTGAGGCTGGCATGATACTCCCTACATAACTACCACTGAGCCCACAGATTTGGAACCAAATCAGACTCCAATAGTTGGTTGTGTATTAAAAACAAGTCTGCAGGTACAAAATATTCACAAGCACACAGCCTACCAATAATTATCATCGTACAGATATCCAAAACCTCACTTCTACTTTCCCCTCCCCTTAAAGACGGAGCCTTTCAAGTAAGACCTACCAGGGGGGAAAAACCCACTAAAGTTAGTTTTCCCTTAAATGTCCAAAAGACCTACAAAAGAGTTATAAGGCTAAACTACCATGAAATATAGAACGAAGAGAAAACTTCGGGAACATTACTGCCTGAGAGGAGGGATGATTCATGTGGACTAAGCAAATACAACACCCATTTCTCTGCATTCGTTAGGAGCAAATCACTGGCTGCAGACGGAGGAAAGGGGCGGAAATGCATGCCTGGGAAGAGATGGTCAAAGGAAGCTGCTTCGTCCTCCATTCACCTAATGAGAGAATCCAAAGGACCCAGAAAAAAGCAACTTTACTCATCTGTCATCTCCTACAATACAGTTCCAGTTATCATTTCATTGTTCAGCAAGGTCAAAGGGCAGCTTGTTTATACAGCAAACTGTAAACCAGTCCAGCATAACTTCTTTAAAGGTCTATTATCTATGTAAATATTGAAAAGACAGGAAAATTGGTTTAATCTCCAACACTCACTGCTCAGCACTGAAGAGGAAATGGGGGGTGGGGGAGCACCCCTGAATTTCTGGAAAAGAAACTGAATCTCAGTCTAGAATGACTCTACTAGATGAAGGGCTTCAAGACTAAAACGTACAAAGCTCACCGACCCTCAAACGACACTAAACGTCACTTTTCCGTTACCTATTCCTTGCTAAATTATTCCCAATCAGGCTTTCTGCCCCTTGCAAGCTTTTACAAAATCCCTCTCCCTTTAGCTATTTATATCCCCGAACTCCACAACTATTTTAACTCCAAGAAACCCTTCTGGGAAAAGGACATCTGCACAAACGCTACCGTGCAAAATGCAAAGTTTAAATTACCTTTTTCTCCCACCCAGCCCCCACCCCCACCCCAATCCTTGCAACTTCTATTAAAGGCTTAGCATTCATGAGTGGCAAAAAATAAGACACGGAGAGGGAGCACAATCGAAACGAAATTCAGGCTTACACCCTCAAAACCTGACCTGCCCATTAATGTCTGTGTGGTGCCGGGGAGGTGGGGGTTTGAGAGTGAGGGGCATACACCTCCAGTGTATTTTAACTTGCAAAGCACTCTTCCTTATTATCAGTCCAGAATACATTTCTACAGAAAGGTTCGCAGTGGACCGGGAAGAGGAATGAATATGTAAGGAGGAGCGGAGGGAGCAGGGTGCAGAGGGGACCCATCTGCACGCCTGCACCCGCCCCACCCACGCCGTCACCCACCCCCACCGCACCCGTGCCCTGCTCGTGTAGTACCAGGCCCCGGGCCCGGCCTCCAGGCCCCACAGACTCCACAGTCCCAGCTCTGTGCTAGGCCCGCCTGCCCGCCCCGCACTCGGCCAGCGCCCCAGGCCGAGGCCCCGCTACCACGGTCGCTAGGGGGTGACGGAGAGCGCGCAGAGGAAGCGGCACCCTGTCAGCCGCCCAAGGGCCGTTTCTCCTTTACCTGCCATGTCGCGCTGCAAATGGTGACCCTGCCGGGCTCGTCGGGGTCTCCGCGACCGGGGCTCAGCCCCCACACCTGGGGATGGGGGGATCGAGGGCGCGGATGGAGGCGGATGGCACCTGAGGGGGGAGGGGACGGGGACCGGGGCGGAAAGGAAGCGGCCCGGGCGGAGCGGTCGGCAGGATGATGGCGTTCACTCAGGGGCGTCCCGTCTCGTGCTCCTTCTCCCGCGGTGAAGACAGCAGCGGCAGTGGCGGCGGCGACAGCGGCGGCGGCTAGGACAGCGACGGCGGCCGCGGCGGCAGGGGCAGGCGACTCCACTTTCAAAATGGCGCCCGCTGGCTGGCCGGTGACGTCACTCGAGGGGCGGGGCGTCTTTGGGGCGGGTCTCGCCTTGTTGGCCACGCCTCCTTCCTGCCGCGTTCTCGCCCCGCTCCGCCCGCTAGGACCCTTGAGAAAGAAGGTGGCTGTACGAAGGTAGAGCTGCTTTTAGTTTGCTCCGGCTATGGTTTGGATGTGCCTGGCCGCGGTGCCCAAGTGGCCAAGGTCAGCCTGTTTGCACCTCGCACTGTCCCAAGACTTTGAGCCAGGGCTGGGACTCTGGGATGGCCTCGTATGTTCATTTATGCCGCTCACCCACATGGTGAGCTGGCCCTCTCTAGAGAATACCCCTTTTGTTGTTCCAGTGACCCCGTGGGTGAGCCCCGGGGGGCACCAAAATAAAGGGAGAGTGATGCATATTCGCCACTGCCTGCCTAAGGTGAGAGTTCACTGATCCCAGAAGGACACAACTGGGCTGGTTCCATCTGGGTGAATTAGGTTACCTTCCCATGGTCTAGAGCCCTTGGCTACTGCAAGCAGTTAATAATAGCTCTTCACAGAAATTGAACGTTGTGAATGGCGCCACAAGTAGCCCAGGTCTGTTCAGATAAAAGTGGTAAAATCGATGATTAAGAAGATATGTTCTGGGCCAGGCAGTGGTGGCGCACACCTTTAATCCCAGCACTTGGGAGGCAGAGGCAGGCAGATTTCTGAGTTCAAGAGTTCGAGGCTAGCCTGGTCTACAGAATGAGTTCCAGGACAGCCAGGGCTACACAGAGAAACCCTGTCTCGAAAAAACCAAAAAGGAAAAAAAAAAAAAAAAAAAAGAAGAAGATATGTTCTTCTGGCTATGGTGACATATGCCTATAATCTCAGCAGTGATTGTGAAGTGGATGAATGTAAGAGGTTCTAGAGTTCAAGGACAGCTGAGCTTGAGGATAGCCTGGGCTATCTATTTAAGACCCTAACATATACACATCAAACACACACACACACACACACAATTAAACTAAATCCATTTAATGTAGCCTCTTCCAGTTAGGTTCTCTGACATTTTCCCTCATTTCCGATTCACCTTTAACGAGGTTGGATGCCCTTGCTTAAAAGTGTTGATCTTTCCTGGGGGGCCGGAGGAGGTGTTAGCGATTGGTGCACGCCTTTAATCCCAGCACTCAGGAGGCAGAGACAAGCAGATCACTGGAAATTCGAGGTCAGCCTGATCTACAGAGCTAGTTCCAGGACAGGCAAGGCCACACAAAGAAACCCTGTCTTCAAAGACAGGAGAAAGAGGGGGAGGAGGAGGAAGAGGAAGAGAAGAAGAGGAGGAACAACAACAACAAAAACAAGTGGTGTCAGGTTCAAAGGAAACTCCCCAAACTGCAAAAGGCAGTCCAAATATCCAGAAATGAACTCAACCTGGACTTTAGGAGGATTTCTGGCAGTTAGATTAAAAAAAAAAAAAAAGCATTCTTGAGGAACTTGTGTGCTTCCCTCTACCAAAAAAGTCATTTCCCTTACTTCTGGCAGAAAGGAGATATAGCTACGTATGTTGCCTAACTGCATATCAAAACACACACTGATATCACAAGAACCTGTAAGACATTTCAGTACATGTTAGCATCCTGCCCTTCTTACCTCTCCTCTACTCTAAACTCCCTCCTGCCCTCAGGTGTTCCTCTCCCCAGCTACTACTCCTTATGACCCTGCTATTCTGGCTATTTCCTCTATATTTTTCCCCTGCATTTCTTCCCTCTCTGGCCATGTTCAGTCTGTGTTCTGGACTATACCAGATGCCTCTGGCTGCTCTCTCATATCTACAATAAACCCTCCCCTTAACCAAACTATGAAGCAGTCATGTTGTCAGTTTATACAAATAGTCTCATAAAGTATAAATGCACTTTTCTGTTTTCTTAAACCACATTAAAATGATCTCAGTCAGTGTCTGTTATTAGATCGAATTCTTGAGGCTAAGAAGTATGTTATTCATCTCCCTATCACCAGCCACATAATTCATGGGATTAATGGATGAATAAATAAGTCTTTCTGGATTGGGAAGAAAAACCACTTAAATGTTGGCTCCTTAACGTTTGCTGAATTGTAAATATTTTCACTCCTTCTTCTTTGATTTTTAAGATGTATGTAACATGTCTGCGTGTTTTCCCTGCATGCATGTATGTGTGCCATGTGCATGCCTTGTGGCCTCAGAGGTCAGAAGAGTGTGTCACACTCCTGGAACTGGAGTTACAGACAGTTGTGAGCTGCCATGTGGATATTGGGAATTGAGCCTCAGTCCTCTGCAAGAGCAACAAGTGCTCTTAACTGTTGAGCCAACAACTCTCCAGCCCTCATTCTTCTTAACTCCAGGTTGGGAAAAAAAAAAGGCATTTTAGAAATCATCTTGGTGACCTCACCTACATTTATTAAACAACCAACCCCGTTTGATAAATAGTTGTCTGTGCATACGTTTGCTGTAGCTACTTCCAATGGCATCTTCAAACCTGTTTACATACTTCTCAGGAGACAGGATATCCCAATAGGATAATATTCTCTTCTCTATACATGATCTTGAAACTTTTGTTTGAATTGGTTTTGAGTTTTGTTTTGAGATAGAGTCTTGCTCTGTAGCCCTGACCTAGAGCTACATAGATAAAGCTGTCCTTGAACTCACAGTGATCTGCCTGCCTATGCCTCCAAAATTCTAGGATTTCAGGCAAGTCACCACATTTAACTACAAGCTTTTTATCATG
Organism: Grammomys surdaster; assembly: GCF_004785775.1. Taxonomy (NCBI): domain Eukaryota; kingdom Metazoa; phylum Chordata; class Mammalia; order Rodentia; family Muridae; genus Grammomys; species Grammomys surdaster. The sequence continues at coordinate 6,081,711 of NW_021621022.1, forward strand.
TGAGAAGACTCCTAAATGTAACTCTTGATCACATGACCATGCACGGTGACCAAGCCTTGCAGAATTGAGCTCATCTTGGGTAAATGAAAAGGGAAATTTCCTCTTGGTTTTTTTGGTGACACTTAAGACTTGGGACTTTTCTGCTTCAAATCTGAGTCAAGAGACACAAAGAATGAATTATAGAATCAGGAGCATATTAGAGCTGAACAGGTCTCACCTTGCGTTACTGCAAGGTGGCTTTTAAAATATATTACATGATGTCTTAGGGGGTTCTATTGCTAACCAGAATTCACTCAAGATCTTCTGGGCACTTGGGGCTTGGCTCACTTCTCCAGTTCTGTCCTCTGTAGCACACATAGTTGTCTTCTAGGCTCCTGCCAGCTCTGCTCCACCGCTGCTGCTGTTCTTGGTAGGCATTACATGGTACTGGCATCTCTAAAATGCTAGGGTCTTCTGCTGCAACTAGGATGCACATTCACCAAAAGCCTTTCCTAGGCTCTCTTCAGGGACTCCAGCCCTACCACACACAGTAACACAGAGTACCTCAGCTGCTCTCCATGACCCCTCAAGCCTTCATAACCAGTACCATGTAGGTGACACTTACACTACCAAGTTGATCTGCCAGCATAAGGTACATCCTTGGCCTTGTCTGGAACAAGGTGATTCTCAGGAAACACTTTCCAGAAGGTTTCACCTCAACAATGCTGGTCCCTTCTTTATCCCCGCTAATTTCTCAGCTACAGTTGACAAGCACTGAATATCTCTATAAAACAAAGATTTCACTTTAGTAGTTCTGCTATCTTGCTAATCACAGCTGATTCTTCAGCCCCAGCTAACCGGGACCACAGAATCTTCACACAAAAGGTCCAGTAGAGTCTTTGCTCTCCTCTGAAACTTCACAAGCCAGGCCTCTGTCGTCTGCATTGCTCTCAACAGTCTTATTTTCCAGCTCCTACAGAACAGCTTCCTGTGTCCTTAACATTCAGTGGATTTTCTATCCCAAAGTTCTAAAGTCCTTCCACAATCCTCCCCAAAATATGGTCACGACTGTCACAGCAATACCCTACTATGCTGGTACTAATTTGTCTCACTTAGGGTTTCTATTGCTGTGATAAAACACCATAACCAAAAAGCAAATTGAGGAGGAAAGGGGTTAATCAGCTTACACTTCCAAATTACAGTTCATCACCAAAGGAAGTCAGGACAGGCACTCAAGCAGAGCAGGAACCTGGAGGCAAGAGCTGATGCAGAAGCCACGGGGGAGTGCTGCTTACTGGCTGGCTCTCCTGGACTTGCTCGGCCTGCTTTCTTATAGAATCCAGGACCATCAATTCAGGGATGGCTCTACCCACAGTGGGCTGGGCACTCCTCCATCAACTATTAATTTAGAAAATGTCTTACAGACCTGCCTCCTTATCATGGAGGCATTTTTCCAGTTGAGACTCTCTCCTCTCTGATCACTCTAGTTTGTGTCAAGTTCACATAAAACTATCCAGCACACATGACCAGAAGAGAATTACTCAAAGATTAATTCTTTACCCGATGAACCAAATTTGGAGTTGGGATTAATGCAAACCCTTATCCATTAAAAAAAAAAAAATATGGAGAAGTGGTATCCTTTTGCATCCTCTGCTCTTCAGATACAGCGTCTCCAAGTAAGACTTTATTTTTATTTTTATTTTTTTATTTTTTTATTTTTTGGTTTTTCGAGACAGGGTTTCTCTGTGTAGTTCTGGCTGTCCTGGAACTCACTCTGTAGACCAGGCTGGCCTTGAACTCAGAAATCCGCCTGCCTCTGCCTCCCAAGTGCTGGGATTAAAGGCGTGCGCCACCACCGCCCGGCTCAAGTAAGACTTTAAATGTAAGGACAAAAGCAAAAAATCCCACCACCAAAGTTGAAACAAGCATGATGGCAACTGTAATCACAGCTACCAGGACAATCTTGAGTTCCAGACCAGCCTAAGCGACGTGTGAAGAGCGCCACCTCAAAAATAAAAACTATAGAAAATAAATTAATTAATCTGTTTTAAAGCCAAACATTGCAGGGCATACTCATAGTCCTAACACTTGGGAAGTGGAGACAGGAGGATCAGAAGTTCAGAGTCATAAAGATGACTCTGTATAATGAGTTAGAAGCCAGCCTGGGCTACATGAGATCCTGTCTAATAGAACAATGAATTTAAAGAGAGGGTGGGGGAGAAAATGGAATAAAAGAAGAACAGGAAAGAGGGAGAAAGGGTAAAAAGAAAGAAAATGGGAAGGGAAGAAAGTAACAGGGCAAGGGCCATGGCTCAGTGGACAAAGTGCTTGCTGAGCAAGCCTGAGAGCCTGTGTCCAAGTCCCCAGCATCTTGCCTTTACAAAAGCCAGTCGGTGTGGCAACAGCTTGCATGTAGGTAACACTGTAACACAGGGGGATTAGAAACATGCTGATGCTTGCTGGCCAGCTAGTCTAGTTGTACTAGTGAGGACAGGTCCAGTCTCAAAAAATAAAGTAGTGGACAACAGAGAAAGATATCCAGTGCTAACCTGTGGTCAATGTCTGTCCCTCCCTACCTCCCTCCTTCCTTCCCTCCCTCCCTTCCTCCCTTCCTTCCTCCCTTCCTTCCAAAAGATAGCTATTCTTTCAAGGCCTGAAACAGTTGCAAGGCCTTTACAGGAAACACCATAGGCAGTTGTCAACTTTTCACATCTTCACTACAAACTTGGCCTGGAAGGTGAACAAAAATAACAGTAATTCTACCAGGTAGATTATTATGTAGTCAAAAGTTTTTCAAAACAAAACAGAAGGCGGGGCAGTGGTGGCACACGCCTTTAATCCCAGCACTTGGGAGGCAGAGGCAGGCAGATTTCTGAGTTCAAGGCCAGCCTGGTCTACAGAGTGAGTTCCAGGACAGCCAGGGCTATACAGAGAAACCCTGTCTCAACCCCCCCCTCAAAAAAACAAAACAAAAAACAAAAAACAAACAAACAAACAAAAAACAGAAAAAAAAGGAAGTTGCTGAGCCTCAGAAACAGGGTACAGAATTTGTATACAGTATGACTCCCCAGTAGGTACAACCAACTCAAAATCTGTAGAATCCTTACAGGAAGAACAGTTACCACAGGGTTCATAACAATGTCTCCAGGCACAGACGCATTTGGGTGGCCATTTCCTCCTTAGCCAGTTGAGTTTCTCTAAATAGTAGATATTGAATATATATCAATGAGAAAGAAAAAAATTATTTTTTAAAGCTAACTCTAGGCTAGTAAGATGGCTCAAGCAAGTGGTAAAGGTCTTTACCACCCAGACTGGTGAGCTGACTTCTATCCTCAGATGTACAAGGTGGGAAGAAAGTAACTCCTCTGAGTTAACCATTGACCTCCAAACATATATCATACCATGACCACATGTGTACACATGCATGCACAGGTGAACACTCACACATACATGCATAATGCATACTCACATACACACTCACACACAGATGTACATACTCTCACATACATATACATACATACACACATATACACACTCATACTCACACATGCACACAGGAACACATAGACACGCACATGCCCAAGAGTGCACAACACAGATGCACAAAGACTTTAATAAACATTTAAAAAATAAATAAAAATCAGATGGTGGTGACATACACCTCAAATCCCAGAACTTAGAAGGCACAGGCAGGTGGATCTCTGAGTTTGAGGCTAGCTACACATAGAAACCCTGACTCAAAATACATAATTAAATATACATACATACATACATACATACATACATACCCAGGCATGGTGCCATGTGTCTGCAATCTCAACTTTTGGGGTCAGGGGGTAGAGACAGGAAGATAAGAAGTGGCATGTGTTTGTGTATCTGTGTGTCTATGGCACTGAATTGCTCAAGTGTGGAAACACTGGAGTATGAAGGTCAGAGACTATTTTTCAGGAGTTAGTTCTCTACTACCATTGGGATCAAACTCAGAGCTTGGTACCAAGAAACTTTACCTGTTAAGTCACATTACTATCCTTCCTTAAAAATTTTTTAAATTATTTTATTATTGTATGTTTATAAGTGTATTTCCTGCCCGTATGTATGTGTATCACATGCCTGCCTGGTGCCGCTAAGGTCAGAAGAGAATTTTGGTTTCCCCAGGACTGGAGTTTTGGGTGGCTGTGAGCCTCCACATGGGTGCTGAGAATCAAACACAGGTCCTCTGCAAGAGCAGTAAGTGCTGTTAACTGCTAGGCTCACTCACCTGGCTCCAAAATCTATCATCTGTCTGTCTGTCTGTCTGTCTGTCTGTCTGTCTACTTCTTCTTCTTCTCTTCTTCTTCTTCTTCTTCTTCTTCTTCTTCTTCTTCTTCTTTTTCTTCTCCCTTCTTCCTCTCTCTCTCTCTCTCTCTCTCTCTCTCTCTCTCTCTCTTGGTTTTTTGAGATAGAGTTTCTCTGTGTGGCCCTGGCTGTCCTGGAACTTACCATCACCCAGGTTCCAAAACAATTCTTAAAAAGAGAATTTCAGAGCTGGAGCAATAACTCTGTGGTTTAGGATGTATACAGCCCTTACAGAGGACTTGAGCTCTATAACCCACATGTGAGTTCAGCACCCACATCACGTGACTTACAACCACCTGTAACTCCTGTCCCAGGGGACTCAGAGAGTCAGAGAACACTTCTGGCTTCCAAGGGCACCTGCATTCGCATGGCTCTCGCTCTCTCTCTCTCTCTCTCTCTCTCTCTCTCTCTCTCTCCCTCCCTCCCTCCCTCCCTCCCTCCCTCGTTAAAATAACATATATTGTTAAAACGGTAGGATTATCTTTAACATCTTTAAAAGGCCTATTCCTGTAGTCCTAATATTTATGTTGACCTTCCAATTGTGATGGTCACTTTCTACATATTGAGCTCAGAAGTCCTCTTGTAGAATATTTACTAAAATAGACCTATATTTCAGTTGGGAGCCTTTTTCTTACTGTGATGACAAAACATAAGTGTGGGACATGTGTACACAGGAAAAACTCACTAACTAGCATGAAGACAGCTGTGCTTCCTAGCAAAGATTATCTCTTAAGGAACAATCTGAACATGCTGGAGGCCACTGCTTCTTTTTTTTTTTTTTTTTTTTGGTTTTTGGTTTTTCGAGACAGGGTTTCTCTGTATAGCCCGGGCTGTCCTGGAACTCACTCTGTAGACCAGGCTGGCCTCGAACTCAGAAATCCGCCTGCCTCTGCCTCCCGAGTGCTGGGATTAAAGGCGTGCGCCACCACCGCCCGGCAAGGCCACTGCTTCTTACTTCCATCTGCTAGACAGTCCTTCCCCATCTTCCCCAGCTCCATCTTCCCCAGAAGGCAGTTCTGCTCCGGTATTTTATAAAGCATCATGGGATTTACTTAACTATTGTTCGTGTGTTTGACCTCTTTTTGGACATTCACTGTGTGAGGTCTGTTTTCACTCAAATCTAGCTTGGGGCATTCTATAGCTTCTATACAAGCAATCAGCTCTTCCTAAATTCCACGGCTGGAGATTCTGTCTTATCCTTCACAGTCCCATTAAGGTTGATGGAGAAGCACTGACAAAGCAATACTTCCGTGAGCCCTAAGATCTTATCTCCTCGAATTCGAGCCCTGGGGCATTTAATCTAAATGCTGGAGCCTCTGATATGTTCTTGGTTGACTTTTTTCCAACTGACTTATAGTGGCACATGTGTCTTAAGGACTCAAAACCCCAGGAATCTGGCTGGAGATGCGTCTCAGTTGGTAGAGTGCTTGCCAAGCATGCACAAAGCCCTGGGTTCTATCCTCAGCACCATATATAATCCTGAGTAAACCAGGTTAGGAGGCAGAGGTAAGTGGTTCTTTGAGTTCGAGGCCAGCCCTGACTACAGAGTGAGTTCTAAGACAAACAGGGGTATACAGAAAAACTGTCTAGGACAGGTGGATTTCTGAGTTTGAGGCCAGCCTGGTCTACAGGCTGAGTTCTAGAACAGCCAGAGCTACACAGAGAAACCCTGTCTTGAAAAACCAAAAAAAAAAAGAAAAGAAAAAGAAAAGAAAAACTGTCTAACAAAACAAACAAAAACAAAAACCCCAAAACAAACAAACAAACAAACCAAGAGCCTGTGTAATGGTGCATATCAGAATCTTAGGCAAGACTTGGGAGGTAGAGGCAGGAGAATCAGTAGTTCAAAGTCATCCATGGTTACCTAGCAACTATGAAACCAACCTGAGCTATATGAGTCTCTTTCTCAAAAAAGCAAAACAAAACAAGGAGCTGAAAACTGGCTCAGTAGTTAAGAGCACTTGCTGATTTTGCAGAGGACCCAAGTTTGGTTCCCAGCACCCATATTGGGCAGCTCACATCCACCTGTAAGCACAGTTCTAAGGATCCAAGAACACCTGACCTCTGAAGGTACCTATTCACATGGGGTACACACAAACTCGTGCAGGCACATACAAATGCACACAAATAAAAACAAAGTTTTCCAAATGTTTAAAAACAAACAAGACCCTAGCCGGGCGGTGGTGGTGCACGCCTTTAATCCCAGCACTTGGGAGGCAGAGGCAGGAGGATTTCTGAGTTCAAGAGTTCGAGGCTAGCCTGGTCTACAGAGTGAGTTCCAGGACAGCCAGGGCTACACAGAGAAACCCTGTCTTGAAAAAAACAAAAACAAAAAAATAAATAAATAAAAAGAAAAACAAACAAGAGCTTTCAAACACTGATGGTTACATCCTGGGTTACCATATCCTTGGGACTTCTAGTCCCTTTAGAGGGATAAACAGTTTATTTTTCATTTATCCAAACAGAAAATAGCCACTAGTATTGACTCAGACTTTTGTGGGGAATAGAAGGGATACATGGGGACATTTTGCACTCTTTATTATAAAGACACAACTGTACTCCACATCATATGGCAGAATCTGTACATATATGTCAATGCTAACTTACCATGCACATGCTACTAATAGTCTGTTCTGCATTAACTCCTTCCCAATCCATGAGGCCCAGAGTATTACAAGGTTGATACTGTCATACCCATAGGAAATTCCATTGCTACAAATTCCTTGTTTGTTTGTTGTTTGTTTTTCTAGACAGGGTTTGTCTGTAAAGACCTGGCTGTCCTGGAATTCACTCTGTAGACCAGGCTGGCCTCAAACTCAGAAATCTGCCCGCCTCTGCCTCCCAAGTGCTGGGATTAAAGGCAGTGCACCACCACTGCCCTGCTTTTACAAATTCTTACTTTTAGAAGAGACAAATAGCTATCTGCTGTGCCTGTTAGCAAACTAAACAAAGTGCCTGCTGGCCTCCGGGCTCCCTTAGTATCACGTGTACCTATTACACACTTCAGAGTCCTTGCTTTGCTCACCTCTTCCCCTCTCCTAAAACTGCTTCCAGCTTACCCCTAGCCCTCTTTAGACCGCTACTATTTTGGATATGTTAGTTCCTTCCCTCCCCTTCCCCCCAGTACACCCTGCCCCTGCTTCTCTCATGGCCAGATACCGTCTCCCAGCCCATGCTCAGTCTACTACTTTCTCTGCTAAAAACCTTCCCCTTAATCATAGCATGGAGCGGTCATGTTGTCAGTTTATACAGATACCAGCAGAAACAAATTTGACTCACCATTTTAAGAAGCAGCCAAGCTGAGATCTACACAGAATGAGAGCAGCGTTCTAGAATTCAAGGGATGAGAACCAGGGAGACATAGACATCACAGAGTCTCAGAAACACCGTTGACCAGCACCTAATCAGAGGGGCAAGACTGAGTTTCACAATGTTTGACTCTCTTTGTCCCCACCTCACCCTCATGTCCTATAAAGCTTGCTGTCTGGAGAGGAGATGAAAGATACTTTGGGGGGTTTGTAGGATACTAATTGAGATCATTGGCTTTCCGAGTACAACTTTAAAGTCTCAGTTCTCTCTCTCTCTCTCTCTCTCTCTCTCTCTCTCTCTCTCTCTCTCTCTCTCCCTCTCTCCTTCTTGGCCTTTGTGGTGACAGGCACCCAGAGCTCCTGGACTCTGATTACAACTTCACAAAGCCAAGTCTCAACAATAGGGCTTCTGAAGGCAAAGCCAGGTCCAATACTGAGCCCTGAGCACTGGCTCAGGGTGCATGGGGGGGAGGGGAGAGGGAGAGTCTTTCTCTACTTTCTGAGAATTTGAAGGGGGTGAAGTCTGCTTACTTCTGTTTTCTGTGTGTTTGTTTACCATAAGGGTCCAGGGATCATCAAATTCTTCTGGACGGCATTAGCAAAACCAAGTAGCAGATTCTGTTTTGGCCGGCTTCTTAACTTTGTCAGGAATGTTATCTTAAAGATCTTCCCAAAGTGAAGGGGCACACTAGGCTTTGAAGGGATGAAGGCATTCTTTGCTTAGTGGAGATAGCTTGCCTGAGGTTAGCCAGCTTGTTAGAGGAAAGGCTGGGGGCAAGGACAGGCTTATGCTCTCCGCCCACTCAGTGAAAACTCCCTTTACTATTCCACCAAGGTGTGTGCTTCTCAAGTGTTTTTTGCTGTATTCCGTTCCGATCCAGAGCACTTATAAGAGAGACAAGCTCAAACACATTTTGAAAATACTAACTCGGGTAGGGGAGGGCCAGCAAAATGGCTCAGTGGATTAGGGTGCTTAAACTGCCAAGGTTGGCGGCTTGAGTCCTAATCGCCCCAGAACCTACACAGTGAAGAGAAAAACCAACACCCTCAAGTTATCCACTCACCATCCTCAAATATGAGCATCTTCCCTTATGTGCACATACACATAAACATATACAATAAATAAAAATTATTTATACAAGATTACGGGGAAATTTAGCAGGACCCTATCTCAAAACAGAAAAAAAAAACAAAACAGGACTGGTGATAAAGAATGCTCACTGCTCACCTAGCCGGGCGGTGGTGGCCACGCCTTTAATCCCAGCACTTGGGAGGCAGAGGCAGGCGGATTTCTGAGTTCGAGAGTTTGAGGCTAGCCTGGTCTACAGAGTGAGTTCCAGGACAGCCAGGGCTACACAGAGAAACCCTGTCTCGAAAACAAACAAACAAACAAACAAACAAAAACAAAAAAAGAAAAGGAAAGAAAAGAGAAAGAATGCTCACCTAGCCTTCATAAAACCCTGGGTCCCGTTTCTATCACATACATTCCATGTACTGGCACACACCCATAGTCCCAGTGCTCTGGAGGTAGAGTCAGGAGGGTAAGAAGTTCAAGGTCATCTTCAACTTTAGCTACATAGAGAATTTAAGGTTAACTTGGGTTCCCAGAAACCCCATCTCAAGCACAAACAATAAACAGATATGTGAGTTAATAAATAAAAGAACTGTGCATAGAGATCTGTGGTACTACACTTGCCTAGCAATGCGCAAGGCCCGAAATCCAATCTCTAAGACTGCCAAGAAGAAAGCAATCAATCAAAAACTGTCAGGATAAAAAAACAAAACAAAACAAAAAAACTTGAGTGCCAGTGGTGGTGGCTCATGTCGTTAACCTCAGTTCCGGGAAGGTAGACACAGGCCAATCTCCGTTTTGAGACCAGAGTGGCCTACAGATCAAGTTCCAGGACAGCCAAGGCTCCACAGATATACAGAGAAGCCCTGTCTCAACCTGTACCCCCTCCAAAGTCCTTATGGATAAAACATGTAAACTCATTTATAGGCTACAAATATGACCTGGTATGGCTTTACCTCACTTCTTGTCTTTAGGAGAAACTCAGCAATGTGTGGGGAGCTGGGGAGGGGAGATGATAAATGTATCTACGAACATTTAAAAATGACGTTAGAGAAAAATTGAAAGTTTAAGGAAGCAAATACAGCCTACATTTAGTAGACCAGCAAAAAGTAAAAATAAAAAAACAAAAACAAGACAAAAAACTCTGCTGTGGTAGGTTATGTTGGTAGCACTGCAATAAAAAAAAATTGAGCTTAATAACTTCTCATTTGGAAGGCAAAAAACTATCGTCACAAAAGCGAAGCTTCAAATTGCTTTCAGCAAGAAGAGACAAGGCACACCCTACAGACGCTATTTGAAGCACCTCCTCCGCCACTAACCTCCTCCACTTATGTCAAAGTTCAAAGCCCCTACAAAGTAACAAGTGACTTCTTTGGAAAGTCACGTGAGGATGCTGTGAAGTCCCACTTACAGTCCCTGGCAGAACTCTTTCCAAACGTAAGATTACCCTCAGGCCCAGCGCCCACCCACATAGGCCTTCCTTCTTTGTCCCTGCTGGCTTCTGGGTCTCAAGCAAGATATTCAGGGGAAACTGTGTTTTGCCCCGGGAGACTCATAAAAGTCAAGACAACGTGTCTGAAAGAAGAATGTATCTAAGGTCCTGAGTCATGTAAGAGTGAAAGAAAATAAGCCAAGAGCCTACAGTATCAGCCAAACAACCAAGAACTATTCATTCATTCATTCATTCATTGTTTCTTTTCACACTGTCTTTCTATGCAGCCCTAGCTGTCCTACAACTCACCAGGTAGCCCAGGCTGACCTTGAACTCACAGAGTGCAAGTGCCTACAGAGTCCAGAGTTGTCCTAATTAGGGTTTTTATTGCTGTGATGAAACACCACTACCAAAAGCAACTTGAGGAAGAAAGGGTTTATTTGTCTTATGCTTCTACATCATAGTCCATCACTGAATGAAGTCAGGACAGGAACTCACACAGAGAAGGAACCTGGAGGTAGGAGCTGGTGTAGAGGCTATGGAGGGATGCTACTCACTGGTTTGCTCCTCATGGCTTGTGCTCAGCCTGCTTTCTCATAGAGACCAGGACCACCATCCCAGGGGTACGCATAACCACAATAGGCTTTGCTTCCCACATCAGTGTCACTAATTAAGAAAATGCTATAGGCTTGCCTACAGCCTGATCTTATGGAGGCATTTTCTCAATTGGGGTTCTCAATTGGGGTTCTTAATTGGTTTTCAGATTATTCTAGCCTGTGTCAAGTTGACATAAAGTTAGTCAGCAAAAGAGACATCCGTTTCTTTGGAATTAGAGTTACAGGCAGTTGTGAGCTGAGAGAGATGGGTAATAAGAACCAGACTCGGGTCCTCCGTGAGAGTGTATAGCTGCTGAACCATCCATCTCTCCAGCCTGACGGCATTACTCCCTTATGATGGAGAGCATTACATTTAAGTGTATAATGTCCCACACAGGCTCATGTGTTTGAACACTTGGACCTTGGCTAGTGGGGTCATTTTGGAAGATTGTAGAAACTTTTGGATATGGAATTGTGACAGTTAAGCTTTATTGGCAACTTAATGAAATTTAGAACACTACGGAAACAAGTCTCCAGGGATGTCTATGAAGATTTATTAAGGTAGGAAGATCCACTCTAAGTGTGGGTTTTCCCACTCTATGGGCTGAGGCCCCCCAACTGAATAAAAAGGAAGGGTGATCTGAGCACCAGCATCAGCCTCTCACTCTTCTGATCACCACCGAGGCAATGTGACCAGGCACACCAAGTCCCTGAGCTCATGATTTCTTTACTCTGATGAGTTGTAGTGAGAAAAAATAAATTCCTTCTTCATTGTTTTTTTAAATATTTATTTTACACGTGTGAGTGCACACACACACACATACACACACACACACACACACACACACACACACACACACACGCACAGATATATACCACGTACATTCAGGAACCTGTGGAGGACAGAAGAAGCATCAGGTCTCCTAGAACTGAAGTTACTGGTAGTCGTGAGCCGCTATGTGGGTGCTCAGAACCACACCCAGGTCCTTTGCAAAAGCAGTAAGTGCTCTTAACCTCTACGCCACACCTGTCTCCAGCTCCAGACTCGTCCTTAAACTGCTTTTGTCAAGTGTTTTGCCCCAGTAATGAAACAAGTAATTAATGCAGAGACCTAGCTGGCAGGTATAGGGTCATAGAGATGGGGTTAGAGGTTAGAAGTAACCCTTCCCTGTTTCTGCTTTCTGGGGTCTCTGTTTCTGGTCTTCTGAGATAGTAGTAATCTCACCCCATGCTCTCACATGGACCCTTCCAAACTTTCCTCACTGACTGTGCCCTTTCAAACCATGAGCCAAAGGCAAACCCTCCCTCCCTTGTCAGACAGTGGCCTCAGCAATGAGAGGAGAATACACACAGAGGGTGTGTGAATCATTTGGGGAGCTTGAAATGCAAAGGTTGGCTTGAGATGATAAGGGTGCCTTGCTGTCACTCTCCAGCAATTTGGATTTCCTTAATCAGGGTGTGGTTTGGGCCTTGAGAGTTTGTTTTTTTTTTTTTTAAATCTCCGTGTGATTCTAGAATACAGGCCAAGACAGAAGCACTGCAAGAGGAGAAGTTAAAAATAATAATGAGAAATAATTGGATCCCAAGGTTCATCAAACGAAGACGTGGCCCTGGAACTTGGCATTTGAAACTGTCACCATGGAGACAAGCCTCAAAGAATTTTGGAAAGAAGCTCTGTTCCAGAACTTCCTTTTTCTAATTTTTCTCATGTCTACAGAAGGGGAATCTTAAAACGAGGTCAGTGAAATATATTACATACAAAGTGTGTGTGTGTGTGTTTGTATGTGTGTGTGTATATGTCTATGGTCTGTTCCAAGCAAACTGGTATGCATCTAAGTTTTGAAGGTAAGTCCATGTTTATAACCCAAAGTTTTGGGGATCCTTGACTTATTGGTAAGAGAGGTATGAGATGTCTTATTTGACAACTCAGTATCCTTACAGTACTGGTCCTTTACGTCCCTGGAAATCAGATCTCACAACTAAAAGTATTCTTGTCTTTTGAATCACAAATGTACCCTGTAAACTTCTGTTTTAAATGTCTGGTCTCCAGTTCATGGTGCTATTTGTTTTTTGTTATTTTATTTTGTTTCGGAGACAATATTTTACTGCATAGCCCTGGCTGGCTTGGAACTCATAGAGATTCTCCTGCAGGGATTAAAGGCATATGCTAATTCACCCAGCTGTGGTGCTTTTAGGAGTTTTTGGAAACTTTGGGAGCTCGGGCCTGGCTGGAGAGAGTAGGCCACTTCCTCTAGTTCCACATAAACATCTGTTGTGCCCTGAGTGCTGGTGTTGCCTACCCACCACGATGGACTGGAATCCCAGTGAAACTGTGAGCCAAAGTAAGTCTTTCCTCCCATAGATTGTTTCTGTCCGAAATTTTGGTCACAGAGTGGAAAGGTGAATCACAATAAGTGCCACTTGCAATGAGCTGTTGTGGTTTGATGAGAAGGCCCTTCTGTCTATAGATGTGACATCTGTCAGCATCGATGGTGTCTGTTCTGAGACTTGATGAGTAAGTGTTTTCGGAGGGAACAATGATGGCAGTCACTTTAACAGCAGTCATATCTGCCTTGCGCTCACTGATGGTGTCAGACACTGGGCTGAACCCTACACAGGTACAATTGAGTGTGACTTAATGATGGGAAACTGTCTGAGAAGGGCAGTGTTAGGTGCTTCTGTGCACAAATCAAGCCTGGAGGGTATTGATCAACCAAATGACTAGGTACAATCAGAGATTGAACCTCCAGATATGGTGGTGCAGGCCTGCAATCCCAGCCACTTGGGATACTGATAAGGAGGATCATAAATTCAAAGGCTGCCTAGGCTACAGAATAGGTTCAGGGCTGACCTCGGCAACTGACGATACAGCTCAGTGGGAAAGATTAGTGTGTGTGAAGTCCTTGCTTCCATCCCCTCTGCATCTCTCTGTCTCTATCTCTCTATCTGTTTCTGTCTCTGTCTCTCTCCTTCTCTCTCATACACACACCCATGCACACACACATGATGATATACTAAACATGGCTGCTAGATCATGTTGTACTATTTTATTGTCATTTAAATTTTTTAAAATAATTCATTTTAAAAAATTTATTCATTTTACTTTATGTGTATGACTGTCTTGCCTGCACATATGTATTGTACACCATGTTTTTGGCTGTTTGATCTCTGGAACTGGAGTTGCATATGGCTGTGAGCCGCTATATGGGTGCTGGAAATAACCCAGGGCCTCTGCGAGAACAATAAGTGCTCTTAACCTCTGAGTCATCTCTGCAGCCCCCCATCTATCTTTTTTAATGAAACAGATAAAAATATAACAAATGCATAGACCAGTTACATAGTGCTTTATAAACATTATCAAATATTACATACTATGGACAACTGTATTGCTGAGCTTTATGAAGTTTAATTTCATTTATTAGTATGAGTACAATGTGTGTTTGTGAATGCAGGCACATATATGTCACAACACATGTATGGAGGTTCCAGGGATAAAACTCAGGTCGTGAGGCTTGTACAGCAAGCATTTTCCCTCTGAGCCATGTCTCTGGCCTTGAGCTATACTTTTATACAACGGGACACAAAGAAGTGATCTTGCACCAACATCACTGCAAACAAGAGAGGAATGTCTTGTGTTCATTTGTTTGGGACAGGGTCTCACTCTTTAGTGCAGGCTGGCGTAGAACTCACTACATAGCCCAGTCTGTTCTCATATTCTACTCTCAGCGATCCTCCTGCCTCAGCCTCCTGAGTGCTGGGATTATGAGACTGTACAACTTCCAGCTGAGTAATGAACTGGTTAGTGGATGTTGCGGAGGCCCCACTGTCATTAGGTGGTGGAAAGGTATCATCTGCTATAATCTTCCCGTGGTCTAGATTTGCATTAACTCATTTATGCCTCTCAACAACTCAGGGCAGATGCACCAGTACCCCTATGTTACAAGCAAGTGCTGTCAGCTAATGAGCGTTAGAGTTAGGGTCCAAACCCGGGCATTCCGATGCCAGGGTTCATCCTCAACTAAGCACCCAGAGAAGAGGTGGCAAGCTGGCCAAAGGGTGATGAATGTCTCGAAGACAATGTCACAGAGTATCATTTTTCATCCTCATGCCGGTTACCAGCAGAACAGAAATTCAGGACGACAGAAACAGCTGGATGTGTGAGAGTGACAGTCACAAGGTGGGGGAACCAGGGATCAGGTGCAAGGCCACTTTGCCTTTATTCTTTCTCTCATAGAGGTTTCAGCTCACTAAAACCTGTTGCTGAGATCTCACATTCTCCCTTAGAACAGCCATACTATGTTTCTTTATCTTTTGAGAATGTTATACAAGTATATAATGTATGTTGATTCCTACAACCCAACAACAGCTACTCCTGGACTCCCTCACCCTCACATCCCTAGACAGGTTTTAAAATTATATTTTATTTACTTATCCATTTGGTTATTTATTTAATGGGGATATGGTTGTACACATGTCACTTTGAGTATGTGAAGGTCAGAGGACAATTTTTTTCTTCTTCCATCCTGTGTGTCCTGGCATTGAACTCAGGCAGGTTCTGAGGCTTGGCAGCAGGCGTCTTTACCCACTGAGGCATCTTCTTACCGTCCCCCCAGGCATGTTTTTGAAGAGAAGCAATACTGAGACAGGAGTTTGTTCCTTGGAGGAAGTAAGAGTGCATCATGAACTAGTCACATACACATGGCATGTGACCACCCCCTCACTGGATGAGTAACCTAACATCACCTATCTTGTTGGGCACAGAGAACATTTATTATTGGCACATGCATTTCTCACCAGTTCTCCCAGATACTTCAAAAGCAAAAAAAAAAAAAAGATCAACCTCACAAGGGTGAGAAGCTTGGGGAATGCACACCTTTAATCCCAGCACTCAGGATGCAGAGGCAGGCAGATCTCTGAATTCAAGGCCACCGTGGTCTACAGAGTCATTTCCAGGCCAGCCAGGTCTATACAGAGAAACCCTGTCTCAAACAAACGAAGACTGGGCAGGGCAACATGGTGGTTAGGAATAAAAATCTGCTGCTCACTCTTTGTCTGAGTGTTGAAGGATGGTTTTGTGCACTGTGTATTCAGATGCTGATTTCTATGCCCAGACATCTGGTTGCAGTCTAGACAATGGCATGATTAAGCATCTTCAGTCAAAATGTTGTATAAAAATTGTTTTCCATTACCTCTGAATTGGTTAATATAAGAGCTGATCAGCCAATTGGCTGGGCAGAAGAGACATGGTGTGGCTTCCAGTCCTAGTCAGGGGGTCCCAGAGGAGAAGAGGGAGTATGGAGAAGGATCACAGGGTGAGACCAGGAAGATTTGCCATGAGGTCATGATTAGAAAGTTGTCATGAGGGTACACATGGACCACATAAAACCAGGGCAAGACTCCAATGGCAAGTAATGAAACATTTGGCTGGGTAGTAGCAGCCTACTAGTCGGATTAGAATAGATCAGAATCTGCCCAGCTATTAGTACTTGCAGCTTATTAATAAAAAATAACAGATCCCGGTGTCTTTATTCAGGAGCGAATATGGGCTAGAAACACTAGAAAATGGGTGTAGAAACACTCTGCAATTATTTGGGAGTGACAGGGGCATAGAAAACCCCTCAGAGAATTCTATTTACATCTGAGTGTCTTCATGCTTCAATGTGACAAGTGTAGCCACTGGCTTGGAGTAGCTTTGGTGGCCATCAGTCATCCTGCATCCCAGCTCCTGACTTAAGTTCACCAAGAGCAGAGAAAAGCTCACTTACTCCCAGATAATCCATTTCGATACTCTCACTTCATACCCTGAAGGTGACAGGTAGGTTCCTCTGGCTGTCTAAAGAGCCAGTCACCTTTGTGACTGGACTGAGTCTCTCAGTAGAAGCCTGAAAGAACTGTGGGGCAATATGTCTATCTGGCCCTCACTAGTGCGTTAGGAGCTCCATGTTAAGCATGGTCTTCCTCCTTTGGTTGGTCTTTGTTTTGTGGGTTTTGAAACAGGGCCTCCATATGTGTATCACTGGCTAGGTTGGGACTCTCTATGTAGACCACGCAGGGCCTCAAACTGGTGGTGTTCTTTCTGTTGCCTTGCGAGTGTTGGGTCTGTGAGTTTGGGCTACCAGGCCCAGCTTGTTGTAAAGTTCTTATCTCCAAGGACTTTGTTTTTTGGGGGATAAGTGTCTTGCCCTTTCAGAAAAATAGATTCTCTATTATTCACAATAACTGATACTGCCATCATGTTACTCAAGTTCCTAAAATCAGATAGAAGGCTCAGCTGTGGCTTTGCATTTCAGCACTCAGTGATTAAATCAGAACCTTCTTCGGTGGAAGGGCACTATTTGCTTTGCTAGTGACTTACTGGAGTTCCCTCTAGGATCCTGTTGGAGCAGGGTGGAAGGATATACCCTTCACATTTTGTCTGACTGTATTAGCACCACAAGCTACGTAATAACCTGAATACAGCACAGGGGATAGAAAGACGGACATGTAGCACCCCACTGTCTCAAGTGGCTTAGATATTTTCTGACCATGTCAGACATGTTCCAAAGCTGTCAGTTTATTTAAACTGCTGTGCTATGAAACATCACAGTTTTGTGGATGTTCAATGACAATGTTAAAACTACAATATTTTCCATCAAAGGTTGGGGGGGGCAATTGAAGAGTCTGAAGATATAGTTCAGTTGGTAGAGTGTTTGCTTAGCATAGCACACCTAAGGCTTTGGGTTCAATCCCTAGAACAGCCTAAACTGTGGTGGCTCATGTCTGTAATCCCAGTACTGGGAGGTGAAGGCAGAAGATTTAGAAGTTCCAAGGCATCAAGTTCAAGGCCAGACTCTGGAGTACATGAGATTCTGTCACACACACACACACACACACACACACACACACACACACACACACAGAGAGAGAGAGTTAGAGAGAGAGAGAAAGAGAGAGAGAGAGAGAGAGAGAGAGAGAGAGAGAGAACAAAGGATAGCTGAATACACTGGTATAAAGCCTCAGTGATCACACCATCCTTGGCCAGTCTCTACGCGGACAGTAGAGGGCTTGGCTGACATCCATGTGTTTGGTGACATATAGGCTCACAGACTTCACACTTGTGTACTCATTTTGAGTCCTTCTTGAATCTCTTGCTAGAAAATGCTAGACCACCTTCAAGTTCTCCATTGAGCACTTCCTGGCTCTTTTTTTTTGGCTTATTAGTGGAGGCTCTGATTAATGATTGAGTAGGGAGGGGGCCCTACTGATCCAGTTCAGAACGGAACTGCTACTCTCCTCCACTCTAGACCCCTGGGTCATGTAAAAGGTGAAGTTCAAAACAGCGACCTAGAAGAGATAGAGTAAGTATTTACGGAAGAGAAGTGACCACTTGTCATCTAATTAGCTTGTTTCAAGATCAAAGAGAACTAATGGGCTGGCCCCAGGGGCTAAAAGAGACCTTGCTCTAAGAGGTACATTAAGCCAGGTGTGGGGACATCAGATATGGGGGCACATGACTGCAATCTCAGCCCTTGGGAGGCAGAAGCAGAAAGATTGATAGTTAAAGGCCTTAGCTGGGCAGTGGTGGCACACGCCTTTAATCCCAGCACTTGGGAGGCAGAGGCAGGCAGATTTCTGAGTTCGAGGCCAGCCTGGTCTACAGAGTGAGTTCCAGGACAGCCAGGACTACACAGAGAAACCCTGTCTCGAAAAAAAAAAAAAAAAAAAAAAAAAAAGCCAGCCTTGGTTATATTACAAGTTTGAGGCCAGCCTGGGCTATACGAAACCATTAAAATCTCACTGTAGTAATGTCGAAGAATCCCAACCGGTTAATACATTTTTTTTTTTAACTTAGCTGGTGAACTCCAACATATGCTAACTCTTGTCACCAAAGTAAAAAAGCATCCATGAATGAAAATGAGTTCCATCCCCTTCTGGCTTCTTCATTTCACGGCACATGCACTGGTGTCCAGGTGCAGTGTCACTCAGGTCCCCCCAGTTGCGAATAGCCAGCTGAAGGTGCCTGAGTTTACAGATGACATGGTATTATCTGGAACAACTTATTTTTATTTGTGGTATCTGCCTCCTAAGAAGTTGCTTGGCTCACAAAGTCAGAGGGAAATTAAACAGGACTATAACAAGGCTCTTATTTTGACCCTAAGGTGAAGCAGGAGACTTTCAGGGAGAATAGAGTATGAGAAGTAAGACTTGAGAAACGCATGAGGACTGAGGAGATGGCTCAGCAAGTCAGCTGCTTACCGTACAAGTGTCAGAACCAGAGTTCAGATCTCCAGAACCTGTGTATAAGCCAGCGTGTGTATGTGTGCATGTGTGTGCATGTGTATGCATATGTGCAGGCATGTGTATGTGACTGTGTATACACATGTGCACAAGCATGTGTGTATGCATGTGTGCAGGCGTGTGTGTGTGTGTGTGTGTGTGTGTATGTTGGGCCTTCTGTAATGCCAGCTAGCAGGAGGAGGAGGAGACAGAATCCCCAGACTAGCCAAAACATTGAGCTATGTTGAGCAAAAAGAGCCTATCTTAAAAAAAAAGAAAGGCAGAGAGAGCAATTGAGAAAGATTTTCCACACCACCCTTACACACTCAGATGTGCATCTGCATTCACATGTGAGAGCAAAAAGACATACATGTGCATGCATATGTACACAATACACACATACATATGCAAGAAATTAAAATGAAAAATTAGGAGGCTAGAGAGATGGATTAGAGGTCAAGAGTATTTGTAGTTGCCGGTGGTGCCGCAAGCCTTTAATGCCAGCAGAGGCAGGCAGACCTCTAAGTTTGCTGCCACCTTTATCTACAGAGTGAGTTCTAGGACAGCCAGGGATTCAAGAGAAATCCCGTATTAAACTAACCACCCTCCTCCAAAAAAAAAAAAAAAAAAAGAAAAAGAAAAGAGGTGTTTTGTTTTGTTCCTGCAGAGAACCTGGGTTCAATTTTCAGTACCCACATCTTATCTCACAACCATGTGTAGCTCAATTCCACCAGATCTGACTGACATTTGTGCCTCTAAGTTCACAAGGCATGCACGTGCTTCAATACACATATGTAAGCAAAACACTACACACACATATATGTAAGTAGAAGAAAATAAATAAATCTGTAATCAAATTAAAAGTTAGTATACAAATAAAACAGATGGCGAAGAGGAAGACTGAAAAACCCAGCCCTGCCTGAGTCTGACTAAATCTAGCCCTAGACACAGACACAGAGGCACCCCAGTGTCTGGTGGTGACCTATGGCTTATTGTGATTCTAAAAGTATCCCTTCCTGGGTGGACATTTAAGGTGCCAATGAGGCATTATGTACATATGAAATTGTATGTAGAACTAAATGTAATAAAGCATGCCTAGAAAAGCCAGCACTGTGTGCATAAGCCAAAGGGTCTGCACTATGCAAATGACCCCCAGAGATCCAGCCACATGGTGTAAAAACCCCATCTGTGCAGCATGACTGTTGGAGATGCTTAACTTTCTCTCTGCTCTGGCCTCCTTCCTCCCTTGGAAATGCATCTTTTCTAATCAGTGTTCTCTTTCTGCCAGATTCTCAAGTCTTTGTTTCTCAACACAAGAACACACACACACACACACACACACACACACACACACGCACACATACACACACACACATAAACACATATATTATAAATCTAATATATAATGTGTATTATGTACATTATATATAATACAGTTGTAAAAAACAGCTTTATCAATAATATATTGCATATTTATTTTATTTTTAAAAAAGATTTGTTTATTTTATGTATGTGAGTACACTGTAGCTGTCTTTAGACACAGCAGAAGAGGGCATCAGATCCCATTACAGATGGTTGAAAGCTACCTTGTAGATGCTGGGAATTGAATTGAATACCTCTGGAAGAGCAGTCATTGCTCTTAACCGCCGAACCATCTCTACAGCCTTCATATTGCATATTTAAAAGCAGCTAAAATTCTTGTTTTGTTCTCGTTGTGAAGAACTAATAAACGGTAAAGCTGCCTGATATGCCAGCCATTCTGATCTGATCATCATGCAAGGTGTGGATGTTTCAAAATTCACCTTTTGTCTCATCAATATGTTTGATTAACGTGTGTGAGTCAAAATTTAAAGGCGGGCCCAGTGAGCTGGGTCAGCTGGAAAAGACACCCACTGTCAGGTCTGAAAACCTGAGCTTGATCCCTGGAGCCTACAAGGTGGAAAGAAACAACTGGCTCCTGCAGCTGCTCCTCTAGCCTCCCAGGGCAGCCCCACCTCCATAGTCATATGCTAAATAAGTAAGTAAGCAAATAAATAATTGCGCACCCATCTTCATATACTAAATAAATGTAAAAGCCAGTTTAATAACTAATTTTAAAAAACAAGAGACTGAAAATAAGGTGTACCAGCCACTCCTTTCATCCCAGCACAGGAGAGTATTTAATCTATAATCGAAATTCAAGGCCAGCCTGGTATACAGAGCAAGTACTTGGGCTGCACAGGGAAATCCTGTCCCAAAGAGGAGGAGGAGAAGAAAAAGGAGGGGGAAGGAAACTGAGTCAGGAGAATTGTAGGCTTAAGGAAAGTTTGGGCTATATATAGTAAGACTTTATATTTAAAAAAAACAAGAAAAACAATAGGCGTAGTGACCCACAACTGTGATCTTAGCACCTGGGTGATAGAGCCAGAAGAATCAAGATTTCAAGGCTAGCCTCAGATCTGTATAACAAATTTGAGGCTAGCTTAGACCACAGGACACTGATGTCTCAGAGAGAAGGAAGGAAGGAAGTGAGGAAGGAAGGAAGTAATGTAAAAAAAGTAATGTTAACCACTACTTCCTACTAATTTTACTAAGTATACATTTGGGCTTGTTGTTCCTAATATTTTAATATTTTAAATGCATACATACACAACATGCCTGTGTGTATACATGTCACACATGTGGAGGTTAAAGGACATCTTGTAGGAATTGGCTCTCTCCTTCCACCATGTGGGATCAGGGATGGAACTTTGGTTGTCAAGTATATGACGGCTCACATCTGTAACTTCAGCATTTTAGAGGAAGAGTGTCATAAATTTTAGGCTGGCCTAAGCTACATAGTGAATTCCAGGCAAGTTGAGTTACAGAGTAAAACACTGCCTCAAAAATATCAAAATAAAACAATCACAACAAACCTAAACAAAAAAAAAACAACATGCTTCTATTCCAGTGGAAGACCATATAGAAACATAGTTACAATTCAAACTTCATCCGTAACAGTGCAGATACCTGCCATAGGCAGGCTAGAGGGAGGGCAGGGCGGCTGAGGAAGTCTGGAGTTCTAGAGGCCTGTTAGGGGCTGAGTATGGTGTTTTGAACCTTTCTCCTTATTTTACTGTTTCATTACCTTGTTAGTATCACACCTAGTGACTCTGAGAGCTACCAATGAAGAGCCAGACTGGAACCATTTTTGCATTTGGTGTCATGGAAGGACATATAACATACAGCATTAAAATTAATTAGGGGGGGGCAGGGAAGAGAGTGGTTAAGAGCACTTGTTGCTTTTGCACAGGACCCACATGGCAGCCAAAAACCACCTGTGTCTCCAGTTCCAGAGGTTCCAATGTCCTCTTCCAACCTCTGCAGGTACCAGGCATGCACGTGGTACACAAATATACATGCAGGCGAAACACTCATACATGTAAAATAGAAACAGTAAATCTTAAAAGGTTAAAAAAAAAAACCCTAAGAAAGGTGTCTCAGTCCTTCTCTAGCTGGCCCTGGCATTTGTGTATCTTTGGTGTCTTATGCAAATTGTTGAGGTGGGCCATCACAATGGCTCAGCACCTAAGAGTGTGTGCTGCTTCCTAGAGTTCAGCTCCCAGAACCTGAGTCAGGCAGCTCGGAGAGGCCTGTAACTCCAGCTCCAGGAGATTTGATACCCTCTTTTGGCCTCTCTGAGACCCCCCCACCCCACCCCCACCGCCAGATACACTTACATCAGAAAGAAAGAAAGAAAGAAAGAGAGGGAGAGAGGGAGAGAGAGACAGAAAGAGAGAAAGGAAGAAAGAAAGAAAGAAAGAAAGAAAGAAAGAAAGAAAGAAAGAAGAAAAAGAAAAAAGGAGGAAGTGGATACACATATGGAAGAAGCCAGGCTAACTCAAGACTTCTGTGATATACACTCTGAATTTGATGGCCGACTGAAAGGTGCTCTTGAGGGGAACTTGAACCGTGCAGCGTACCCTAAGCCTAGCGTGGAGCTCGCCAAGGCCTGCTGGACACCAGAGCTCAGCCCGAGGCGTCTTGTACTAGGATCCTAGCTGCCGCGGCAGTATTGCCGAGGAAGCCAAGTGGCTGCTGAAGAGGCCTGTTCCATTCAAGCAGGAGCATGTGTCACTTCCTCCCTGGCTCCTATATAATTTCTCTGCCAAGGAAGAGGGGGTGGAAGGGATGGGAGCCTCGAAAGAATTCAGAATGGGTCTGGGTGTGGGGGAGGGGAAGAGCAGGCCAAAGTGAAAAGCCAGTCTGAGTGGAAGAGTAGGCTTTACCCAGCTGTGGCTACACCCAGTTTAAAATCCCCAGCATATTTTTATTTCTTGGCTCCCTTTCAGCCTCCCTCTTAACTGCGCCCTCATCCCTTTTTAATTCAGTGCTGAGAGCTCGGCTCTCTCACTCCTCCCCCACTGCCTTCGCATCCTCAGTCTCGCTCTTCACTTTTGGTTGCATGGATTTTTTTTTTTTTTTTCTGCAAAGCTGGGAAACATCAAGAGCAGGCTGAATGTTTTCCCGTTCTCTACCCACCAAAGACAGAGTCTTTTGCCTCACCTAATGGCAATATAACTCGTGTATATGCACGTGTACATGCACACACACACACACACACACACACACACCCCTCTGGGATTCCCACGGGCTGGCTATTTTAGAGTACTGATTTATCCATTAGCTTTCTTCTTATTATTCTCAAGAAAGCGATGGAAGGGAAGGGGAGAGTGAGGTCTGTGGCTCATCGGCTGGACTTAGAAAGGGAAGAGCCCAACGTGTTTCGTGCTTCTTTTTTGAGGGTGGAGAAGACAGAGGGTCTGCGGAGGTTAGAATCCTGCTACTTAAGAGCAGCACCTCTGCTAGAGTTGAGACAACTGCAGTGGGTTTAGCGTGATAGTTTGGGGTCCTGCCACAGATAACTCTTTGTACATCCTGGTAGTTAGGGCTTCTGAGGTATTTAAAGCTCTTCCCTGAACGCCACTTCAGTTGAGATCAGTGTTTCAGCTTTTCCAGGAGCTGGTCTGTCACTCAAGTGTGCGCTGAGTATCACAGTTAGACACTCCTCTGACCTTGTGTATTTGAAGCCACCTAGGCATGGGCAGTTTCCTTATTTGCCCTGTTGATTATCTGGAAGTACCTGAGCTTTCCCTACAGGTTGAGACAATTCGAATTGGCAAGGTGTGTGTCAACAGTTCTAACCTCACAGGCTAGTCAGCGTGCATGGCATTCATCTCTCAGAGTGGTTCCAGAGAAGATACCAACTCCCTTCCCATCGCTCACTCGATACCACACACACCCAGCCCAGGGGATCAGAAGAGCTTGGGCAAGGACAATTTCCTTTTGTGCTGATTCATCGCTTGCCTCGAGATGGGAGGCAAGCTTACATTCCCCCCTCCCCCCAGCTTAGGCAGGGAAGTGGGAGCCTTTTAAGGATAGATCTCTCCCAGGTGAGACCAAGTGTGGGCAGCTGCCTGGCACTTAGTAGGATTACATGAAAAAATATATGTAATGCACTTAGGATGGCCCAGTGAGACAGCTCAGAGGAGTGAACGTGTGTGGGGGAGGTGGCAGGGCTGGCTGAGAGCGGACTAGAGCTGGCCCGGAGGTTGGCATGCTAGGATGTACCTTGTGGGCCAGCAGCATCACAGCAATCTGGCATTGATTTCTCATCTGCTCTGCCAGCCGACCCTGACTCGGTGGGGGGTGTGGGGGGAAGTGGGGCGGGGAGTGGGGGGAGGAGGGTGACTCAGATAAGGGAAGGAGAAACTCCTCAGTCAATGGCCTTTGCATTTAGGAGGCTATGGAGCCAGACTTCTGCTACAAAGATGGAAAGGTAGAAATTTAAAAAGACTAAAAAAAAAGTCAATTAGGCCGCACCTCAGTTGTAGAGTGCTTCTCCTAGCTTGAATGAGGCCCAGGGTTCAGTCCCCAGTCCTGAAAGAAACAACAAGAATGAACAGAGAGAGACAAGGAAAACAAAAATAGAATCTGTGTATTTCCATGTATGGCAAGGTACCTTGAACTAGATAAAATAATATGAGAAGGAAAATAAGGGTCCATTATAATATTTTGCTAGTGCCTGGAATTTTTCACAATATTTAAAAAACTTGGCTTTTATTTATTTTATTTTTAAAAATCCAATGCCCTATTGATAGATTAATTATGAAAATCTCATGATTACTTTGTCATTCTAAGCCAGGCAGTGGCGGCGCACGCCTTTAGTCCTAGCACTTGGGAGGCAGAGGCAGGCGGATTTCTAAGTTCGAGGCCAGCCTGGTCTACAGAGTGAGTTCCAGGACAGCCAGGGCTACACAGAGAAACCCTGTTTCAAAAAAAAAGAAAAAAATCTCATGATTACTTTGTCATTCTAAAGATTAATAGTATGGGCATAAAATTATTTTGAAAGTCATACTATACACTAAATAAGATTTTCGATAAATTTAGTTTGAGGCTCTGGTTGCCTTTTGAATAATTTTTTTTTCATGCTAGGGATTGAACTCAGGGTTTCACACACAGTAGGCAAGATTTTACCACTAGAACACACCACAGTTGTTCTTATTTTAATCTTTTGTTACATTACACACATACATACATACACACACACAATTTATTTTGGATGTGTGAGTGTGTGCATGTATGTGTGGGTGTGTATGTGTACACGTGTGTGTGTGTGTGTGTGTGTGTGTGCACACGTCTATGCATGCACACAGTGGTCAGAGGGTGACTTGTAGAAGGCAGCTCTCTCCCTTCTGCCAGGTGGGTCCCAGGCATTTAGAGTCAGGTTGTCAGGTTTGGCAACAGGTGTCCTGACTCAATGAGTCATCCTTCTGGACCTCTTGGTTTTTTTTTTTTTATCTTTCATTTCTTTCTTTTTTTTTTTTTGTTTTTTTTTTTTTTGTTTTTTGAGACAGGGTTTCTCTGTGTAGCCTTGGCTGTCCTGGAACTCACTCTGTAGACCAGGCTGGCCTCGAACTCAGAAATCCGCCTGCCTCTGCCTCCCAAGTGCTGGGATTAAAGGCGTGCGCCACCACCGCCCGGCTTTATCTTTCATTTCTTAGATGTTACCTCATAACTCGGGCTGCCTTTGAACTTGCTATTACTATGTAGCCCAGGCTGCTCTCACACTCTCTATCCTTTGCCGCCTTGCCTCCTAGGTACTGAGATTGCCAGTGTGTATAACCACAGGCTTTTGTCTTGCCCCTACAAGGCCAGAACGGAAGAGGTCGTTCAAAGGGTAAACGAACCAGGGGGATTTTATTTACATGGGAGGAAAGGTTCGAACAGCAAAGTAGATGCTCTGAAATGCCCAGTGGCAGTGATGTGCCAAACAAGGGGCCAGTGAGACAGCTCAGTAGGTGAGGGTGTTTGCTGCCATGCCACATGACTTGAATTCAATCCTGGGTAGTGGATGGAAAGAACAGGTCCTCTTCAAGAACTTCAGAAATGTTTATTTCAGCCTTTGTAAGCAAAGTTTTATATTCTACATGTAATTCGAGGTTCCTTTGTGGGAATTATAGAGGCTCATTTCACATACATACTAACTGAAATTTGGGGAAAATATTGCTGAAAAGCCTCACCTCCTTTAATATTTGTCTTTTCCCCCTCTTTAAGATGGGGGGTTTGTGTAGCTCAGGATGGCCTCAGAGTCACTATTTAGTCGAAGCTGGACATGAACTTCTGATCTTCCTGCTTCAACATCCTGTGTGCTGGGGATTACAGACATGTGTAGTTGTCCCCAGCTGGCATAGTTGCATGTTTTTGAGGTTTTTTATTTCCCCTGTTAGTGCCGGTATTCTGGGATTTCTCCTCCAAAAAGGCTTTTGTGACTCATGTCATTTTACTTCACACTGTTCCTGTGAACTCATGCGGCTAAAATAAATCCAGAAGCCGGGAATGGTGGTGCATGCTGATAATCACAGCAGTCAGGAGGGAGGAGAAGCGGATCAGGAGTTCAAGGTCATTTTTAGCTCCATTGTAAGTTTGAGGCCAGCCTGGGATACATGAGACCCTATTTACAAAACCCAAAATAGAGGCTGGAGAGGTAAAGGCACTTGGCACCAAGCCTGACTACCTGAAGTCAGTGTTGGTTTGATGCTTCAATCCTTGAGTTCACTCCTGCAGCAGCCAAATCTCAGTGGAACCTTTGAGTGGGCTGCCCAAGTCCTTCTGGGTTCTCATGGTATTACTGTTCTGTGACCACAGTGTCCAGGCTTCCTCTTGATTCTCAGGTTAGTACAAGATCACAGGAAGACTGCTAAAGGCCCATGTCCCATAGGCTCAGGGCAGTGGCATTGTCTCTGTGAGTAAGGACACAGTCACGTCCTTGGCTCTTTCCCAAATGTCCTTCTACTCAACGCCCTCCAGAAGGAACCAAGGATAAATGAGGCTCTCTTTCAGAGAATTCTCTCATTTTTCTCAGTCTGAATGTTAATTCTCTGAGAAGACTAGGCCAGAGGTCTTAGAGAGAGATCGAGAGAGAGAGAGAGAGAGAGAGAGAGAGAGAGAGAGAG
>NW_021621022.1:6109262-6111685 GCF_004785775.1 Grammomys surdaster
GAGAGAGAGAGAGAGAGAGAGAGAGAGAGAGAGAGAGAACACCACCTTTATACCCTTGCATGGAGGGGGAGGGACAGCAGGGACAGCCCAGAGCTTGATTTCTAGCCTGACTCACATTCTGGCTGGAACCCTTTCTCGCTGACACCCTGGTGCAGGACGTGCTGGACACATTGTAGACACTTGCTAGCCAGTTGTGAAGAAAGCAGCATGTTTTCCCATGTGGCCTTGGACAGCCCAGCTGACCTTGTGGGGCTTCTGTTTCCTTTGCTGTGGAATGGAGGAGCAGGCCGGCTACAAGCTCTGTTTTTCCTCTCAGTTTGAGCATTCTTTGGTTTGAGAAGGAACTTTCTAAATTTAACTGTTATCACTTCTATGTCAGCGTGTTCTGGATAGGGATAAATTCCAAGAGAACAGTCTTTAGAATTTGTCTTTCCCAGAGAAATAAGACCTTTGTTTTCTCAGGGTAGCATTTAAGAGCCCAGAGCTGGGGAGGGAAGCCACCGAGTCGTAGAGATTACTCATTGCCTAGAATTAGTCTACACTTGATTGCCTGTCACAGCCTCAGGTACCTGTGACATTAGGAATATCTTGGTGAAGAGGACAGAAAAAAATGCACTGGAAAAAAACCAACCTAAAATAAAACCTGGGGCTGCTGACGTGGTTGAGCAGGTAAAGGCACATGTTGCCAAGTCTGATGACCAGAGGTCAGAACCTAGGAGGACCTACATGGTAAAAAAAAAAAAAGTGAACTGACTCTTGCAAGCTGTCTTTTGGCCTCTACGAACACTCTGTGACATTCGAGTCCATACAGAACTTTGATCACTTGGGGTATCATAAAAGGCAAAACTTAAACCCCAAAGAAAATCTATGAGAGGCAATTTTTCCATCTCTGAGAAGTCTGAACGTTCTGTGGAGTGTCAGGGTCCTGGTAACTCCTTGCTTACCGCTGTTTTCCAGGAGAACACCAAGATAGCCTGTTGTGATCAAGTTTTATGGGAGGAGGGTATTCCCAGTAGGGGTGGGATTGGCAGAAAATTCAAGTATCAAAGCAGAACTGTTGTTCTCATGCTCAGAAAGAGTATGTGCTTCTCATGAACTCTAAGAAAGAGCCAGGGAGCCAGGAGCAAGCTTCGGATACCTGGGATTACAAAAACAAAACAAAACAAAACAAAAACCCAGAAACAACAACAACAACAAAAAGAGGCCAAGAGAAAAATGTCAAGATTCAGAAGATAAAGATTAGGGTTGGGGATGTAGCTCGGTTGGTGGTGTGCGTCCCTAGAGTGCTTGAAGCCCTGGGTATGGTGGCATACGAAGGTTCAAGATCATCCTCGACTCTCTAGCTACCCTGGGATAGAGGAGACCTGGCTCAAACAAACAAACAAACAAACAAACAAAATGGCTAGTGAGATATTGCAGTGGATAAAGATGCTTGTTGCCAAGCCTGAAAACCCAAGTTCTATCTCCAGAACTCACTTGACTGAAGAATAAAATTGACTCCCACAAGTTATTCTTGACCTCCACACTTGTGCTGTGGCAGCACACACACACACACACACACACACACACACACACACACACACACACAACCTCCTGTTAATTAAAGCTAAGGGTAGCTTTCCAAACACAGGCCCTTATGTTTGAGTACCTGGTGCCCTGTTCGTGGATCTCTATGGGAAGGACTAGGCCTTGAAAGAGTATGTCACTAGGGTGGGCTGTGAGGTTTCAAAGGCTCATGCCAACTACAGTTAACTCTTTTTATATCTCTGCCTTGTGGTTGTATCTCAGATACTGCTTCAGCACCATGCCTGCCTTCTGCCATGATCCACATACATTCCCATCACCATGATAAGCATGAACTCACCCTCTGGAACTGTTAAGTCCCAAATAAATTCTTTCTTCTATGAGTTGCCTTGATCATGGTGTCTTATTACAGCAACTAAAAAGTAGCTAAGACAGGCAGTGACCCATTTCTGTAATTCTAACACTTGGAAGACAAAATATGTTGAGACCAGCCTGGGCTACATGGTGAGACCTTATCCACCTGTCCCCCCAAATATACATTTTTACTTTATATACATATATACATATATGTATATATATAAAGTAAAAAGGAAACAATAATAGCAAGAAACTTGAACACTTAGGTTTGTAGGGGAGTGAAGGTCTTACAGTACAGTGAATGAATCACATCAATTTTATAAGCAATTAATTAATAACAAGAGATCAAGCTAGGCATGGTTGTACATGCCTTTAATCCCAGCCCTTGGGAAGCAGAGACAGAAAGATCTCTGTGAGTTTGAGGCCAACCTGTTCTACAGAACAAGTTCTAGGACACATACTGGGATTATACAGAGAAACTCTGTCAGAGAGAGAGAGAGAGAGAGAGAGAGAGAGAGAGAGAGAGAGAGAGAGAGAGAGAG
>NW_021621022.1:6111695-6166695 GCF_004785775.1 Grammomys surdaster
GAGAGAGAGAGAGAGAGAGAGAGAGAGAGAGAGAGAGAGAGAGAGAGCGCTAGCTCATTAAGAGGTAGAAGCAATAGAGAATGTGGAGGTGGGAGCTCCCTGTAATTTGCTGTCAGAACATTAAGAAAGCATGGAAAGAGAGCTGTGGGTGGAAATACCTGCATAGAATAAAAGCCAGCCAGATCCTGCAAGGGAGCAAAGGTAACCAGCTAACTACAAGAGACGTTTAGGGTGAAGTTTCTTCTATTAACTTTAGTCCTACAAGACAAACATTTTCCTGGACCTGATTCTGACTCATAGCAAAGTCCAGAAGAAAACAAAACAGTGTTTGCAAGAAGGTACTTCTTTCTGCTCTGGTGCATTTTGGGGTCTCCAGACAGAAAGGATTACTGTACTACAAGTGGTAGTCCATAGAGACTTCATGGCAGGCTCATCCAGGAAATGCAGCAACTCTAGGGGCAGTGACCTAGCCATTAGAGATATCTACCGGTGAAGATGTCAGTACCTTTCTGGGGATAGTGGCACACTTTTGTAATCCTACCACTTGGGAAGTGGAGGCAGGATGATGGGCTTTAAAGGCCATCCTTGGCTACGTAGAGAAGTCAAGGACAGCCCACGGTACATGAGAGATTGACTTTAAAAAGAAATACTCCTTGAAATGGAGTGCCAGGTTCCCTCTGACATGGTTAGAGTGAGTATAAAGGCCTCTCTAGACAACCCAGGAAAGAGGACCACATTATGCTGTGTTTTGCAGAGTGAGCTTATGAGAACACAAATACTTTTTTATTTTTCAGACAGGGCCTTGTCTCATGTATCTCATGCTGATCTTGAGCTTTCTATGAGGTTGAGGATGACCTTAAAACTTCTGCTCTTCCCTCCCTCCCTTCCTCCCTCCCTTCCTCCCTCCCTTCCTCCCTCCCTGTCTCCCTCCCTCCTTCTGTCTCTCCCTCCCTCCATCTCCTAGCTCTCCAGAACTGTGATCACAGGTTCTCTGAGCACTCTACCTGGCTGCTGGTCTTGTGCTGAAGGATTGGTAATTTGTCTTTAAATTCCTCTTAGGGGCCTTTTGTATAACAATAACAATAAAATAACAGCCTTCAGCATTTGCATATCAGTTTGTAGTTTCTTGCAGACTTTCATATTGCTGAATTGTTTGACTCCCCCAGAGATATCCTGTGATAAAATTCAGATTATTAGTTTAATCATTTTAGAGGCAAGATACCTCTCCTCAAGGCTCTTGTCCCTCAGAAACTCCACCCAGAAAGCCAGTGTCTACCTCAGAATACTAGACATCTTTGTTGAATTGATAAAATGCTTCTTGATTTGGCTGGTTCCATCAATGTGTTTGTGGGTACAAAGAGAAAGGGCCAGCCAGGCTGGTTGATATTTCTTGTAGCTTTTTTTTTGTCCATTATTTATTAATCAGTTCATTCTCAAAACACACAAGCCCTGGAGGCTAACTCTGTTCCAGGTCTATGTTCCAGGAATGCACAGGAAAGGGCAGAATGCAGCCCTTCAGTTAGTTACTGAAGTGGAAAAATATAGAGACTATACTTTCTTTTTTTAAATTCATGTATTCATTTGCTGTTTGAGGGTGGGCTGGCATTGTGTGTACATGCATCATATGTGTGTATGATGCCTTTGGAGGTCAGAAGAGGGTACTGGATTCCTCAGAGCTAGAGTGATAGATAGTTGTGAACCACCATGTGGGTGCTGGGAATTGAACCTGGGTCCTCTGCAAGAACGAGTGCGCATTATCACTGGGCTGTCTCTCTGGCCCCAAAAACTACACTTTCCAGAATCGATTCTATAGTTTGAAGGAATGAATTTGTTATGGAAAGCAAACGGGGGTGGGGAGGGCTGTGACATTTGTCTGGGTGTCAGCTAAGTCTCCCTTTTTATTACGTTATTTATTTGTTTGTTTGCTTATTTAGTGTGTGTGTGTGTGTGTGTGTGTGTGTGTGTAAGTCAAAGGGTAACTTGAAATTTGAGGCAAAGATTTTGTGGGTCCCAGGTTGTTGTGCTTGGAAGCAAGCACCTTTACTTCCTGAGCCACCTGGCTGGCCTCACCAGCTACATTTTCTGGGCACATATACTTTCTAAGTAGCGCCTTGAAGGGCAGCAGAACTTTGCTAAAGATCCCCTTTTTCCTTTCTCTTTCCATTCCTTTCTTATGTCATCTTATATAGTCCACGCTGGAGAACTTGACTTGTAGTAGAGGGTGACCTTGAAATTCTCTCCTCCTGTGTCCACCTTGAGTGCTGGAATTATAGGTATGGACCACTACAGCTATAATTATGGAGAGCCTGGGATGGAATCTAGGGCTTTGTGCAGCCAGGCAAACACTTTGTCTACTGAGCTACATTCCTAGATTCTAGTTAGGGTTTCTTGAGGGAGGGCTGGTGAGCTCATAACACCTTGAAGCTGGTGGAGAGTGGGATGGACAGTGGGGTGGTTAGTGAGGGCTTAGATTTGCGTGCGCGTGCGCGCGCACGCACACACACACACACACACAATGGGTAGCAGTGTTCACTAGCTCAGGGCCCTTAAATCTGGATCTGGATTCTGTCCTTAATGAACAATGTGACCTTGAACAAGTGACTTAAATTCTTAGGCTCTCAGTTTAGCTGTAAGATCAATACTGTCTTCTGTTATAGTGGGTCGTGAAGTTTATTGACCGCTTAGTGCAGTGTGAGGCACTACTTGACAAATGGGGATGGCTGTGTTCACATAGAGTGCTTGCTGAGGGCTGGTGCAGGAGATGTAGTTCCAGCACAGCCTGACATGCATGAGAGCCTGGGTTCCGTCGCAGCTCTGGAGACTTGTGTATGACAATCCATACCCGCAATTGAAATGCTGCAGAGGTGGAGGTAGGAGGACCAGGTCATTCTTGTTACACAGTGATCTTCAAGTCTGCTTGAGTTACGTAAGACCCTGACTCAAAAATGAAACAGGGAAGAAAAAAAACCAGTCTTGCATCTGTCTGGGATTGCAATTTCTCTTGTGCCCACCCCTTTCCACCAGATGGCTGCCTGGCTTTAGTTTACAAAACCTGGGCTGCATCATGTCTTCTCCAGACCTTAAGCCAGCTTTGGTGTGATGCCACAAGACCAGGGAGGCTGCTGTCCATGTCACAGGGGCAGAAATAAACTCAGCAAAGGATGCAAAGCAAAACCCCCAACAGAGCTGTGCTTGGTGTGATCAGTTGTTTGTGACTCCAGCATTCAGGAGGCTAAGACAGAACTGTGGTAACTACGAGATCAATCTGGCTATATGTGAGTACCACCAGACCAACCAGATTAACCAAAGGATGATTTTTTTTGTTTTGTTTTGTTTCAAGACAGGGTCTCTCTGTATAACAAAGCCCTGGCTGTCCTGAACTCACTTCAAACACTAGGGTGGCCTCTAACTCAGAGAGACCACCAGTCTCTGCCTCCTGACTGATGAAATTAAAGGCATATACCACCAAGCCTGGCAGTAGACTATTCCTTTAATCTCAGCACTTGGGAGGCAGAAGCAGATATCTCTGTGAGTTTGAAGCTAAGTTGGTCTACGTAGTGAGTTCCAGGGATGCTAGAGCTACACAGTGAGACCTGTCTCAAAAACAAACAAAAATCCTAGAAACACCAACCAAAAGCCAATAAAACAAAACTCTCCACAATAAATAAAACACTCCGAGATGAGAAGGGGCATTGCCAGCTACTCAGACTCAAAATGGTTAAGGCCATGCCCATACAGAGCTTCCTGTTCAGATATCTGAGGTACATCCACCAAACAGCGTGCTGGCAGATCCTATCAAGGAAGGTTCCTCTAATCAGGATGAAGAAACCAAACATGCTCCCCATCTGTCATCGCTGAGTTTATGGCTCTCTAAACACATCTGCTGCTAAAGGCTGCACTAGAGTAAACCACAGTGTGGGAATAAAGGGGAGTGCCCTGAGCCAACACTGACCACAAGTATGTGGGCTCGAAAAGCCTGTCTTGGTAGAAAAGGTTCAGAGGGGCATCCCTTCAGCTGGTCTTTGATGGTTAAAAACATTTCCAAAGCATCGTTTCTGGAGATCTCCCTGTGTGTGATCATAGACATGGAGCCGGGGCAGTCTATCTGCAGAAAGCACCACCAGGGTCCTTCCAGATGCCCATGGTGACTGTCTTTCTTCTGCAGTCCTTGTTTATGTTCGGTGCTAGCCACAGTGCCACAAAAATGTGTCTCATCTGATTCTCATGGCAGATCTGGGTGATCAAGATATTTTCTTCTAAGACAGGGTCTTACCATGTAGCTCTGGCTGACCTAGAACTCACTGAGATCCCCTGCTTCTACCTCTGCATCCTGATTCCAGAGATTAAAGATACGTGCCACCATGGGCTTCTTAAGATTATTATTTCAATGTATAGATCAGGAAAATAAACCTTTGGAGAAAGTGAGTGACCTTCCCCCCCCTTTCTTTTCCATTCCATCCCTTTCCTGTCCTGTCTTCTTCTCTTCCTCTTCCCTCTCCCTCCTCCTCTTCTTCCTCTCTCTCTGCTACCCTCTCTCTCTTTCTCTCTCTCTCTCTCTTCCTCCCTCCCTCCCCCCCCCCATCATTCCAGAGACAGAGTTCTTCTGTGTAGCTTTGGCAGTCCTGGAACTCACTCTGTAGACCAGGTTAGCCTTGGACTCACAGAGATCCAAGGCCACACAGTACCTTCTTTAAGGACAGAAGGTTGAGAGTTAAAACCAGGTCTGGGCATGGCTCTTTCTACTCCACATTTTTATTTCTGTAGACCAGCCTGGCCTCAAACACACAGAGATAGATCCTCCTGCCTCTGCCTTCTGAGTGCTGGGACTAAATGCATGCACCATGGAATTTGGTTTTACTCTCCATTGAAAGTGGTTGGTTTGTTGTTGTTTATTTGTTTGTTTTTAAGATGGGGTGGGGGTGTATCTCTAAATCTAGGCTGGCTTCCAACTCCCTATGAAACCTAGGTTGTACTTGAATTTCTGACCTTTCTGACTCTACTTCCTGAGAGCTAGGCTTAAAGATACTTGTCTCCACGCCTGATGGATGACCTGAGCTCAATCCCAGGGATCCACTTGGCGGAAGGAGAGAGCTGACTCGAAGGTTAACCTCTGGCCTTCACATACATGCTGCCACACATATGTACCCGTACTCTCTCACACATGGAATAAAACATGTATTTTTAAATATGTGGGTCCTGTTTCAGCCCCTCTAACTAATTTTCAGTGCTTGCCTAAGAGCCATTTGGAACACCTTGGGTCATTTACTCTCCTGACGCTCAGGGATGGTGACCTGTTTGAAAGGACACCAGCTGCCTGGGAGACCCTGTGGACTTTTGCTTGTTTACAGGAGAGGAGAACCTGAGCATTCTTTCAGCATTTTTCAGCTGCTGTGGGGCTCAGTGAATGATATAATGTGGGACAGGAGCAGGCAGCAGAGGGCACAGGTGGGAAGAGCTGTTGCCTCCCCTGGTTTACTCCTGTGGAGCAGGCAGCAGAGAGAAGGCTCTGTCCTCTCATGGTTTACTTACAAGGCCTTTCTTGGAAAGGAGCAGGTATGGTTCTAGTGTTTCTTTCCAGCTGGCTCATCCTGTGACCTTCAGAAAGTTCCCTTTCTGCTCCTTTGTTTCCCTCTGAGCTTTGAGAAAAAGGGCTTGTGATAACGCCTACATTGTTCATCTAAGGGAGATATTATCACACAAGCCCCAGGGCTGGGGCTATGGGTGCTCAGCAGTTAAGAATCCTTGAAGTGGAGAGGACCTGAGTCAGGTTCCCAGTGACAATGTCAGGTAGTTCACAGCTGCCTGTAGCAGTCAGACAGCCGGTGGTGCACATACACATAACCAACCCAAGCAAACCACGCCTGCCCTGTAGCAGTGTGGTTAAGCAGTGCAGGAAAGCTGGTGATTGCTACTGTACCTACTACCATCCAGTGAAGATTAGACAAAGGCAGAAAAATGGCAGCTGATGCTGCAGACTGCAAATGCATCTTAGTGGAGATGCATTCTTCAGAGTAAACAGACTGTCTTAGGCCCTCACTTCAAAGTCCAATCCCCACCCAGTACTTTGGCTAAAACATTTTGCTTCTCTGAAACAAGCATCCCCCACTCCACCACCCACCACCATCCTTAGTTCCTCACTTGGGGCAGGAGCTACATGTGTGTTATTTATTTAAATATTTTTGTTTGTTTGTGTGTATGGCTTCTGGGGACAGGAGAGTCAGTTTTCCTTCCTTCCTCCCTCCCTCCCTCCCTCCCTCCCTCCCTCCCTCCCTCCCTCCCTCTCTTCCTCCCTTCCTTCCTTCCTTCTTTCCTTCCTTCCTTCTTGTTTGTTTTTGTTTGTGGAGACAGGGTTTCTCTGCGTAGTCCAGGGTGTCCTGGAACTCTGTAGACCATGCTGGCCTCTCTCATCCAGAAAGTCAGTTTAAGGATGTTGACAGTGCTCCAGTGAGTGATCCGCATCCAACACAGGCATGTATGTGGTAGTCTAAGGACAAGATGTGGGGGTCACTTCTCTCTCTTTATTGTGCTGTCTGGGGCTTGTTCATATGATTTATATATTGTATTATTGTCTTATTATTGCTTTCTTTCTTTCTTTCTTTCTTTCTTTCTTTCTTTCTTTCTTTCTTTCTTTCGTTTTCCTAGATAGGGTTTCTCTGTGTAGCTCTACCTGTCTTTTCCTTCCAAGTGTTGGGATTAAAGGCATGTGCCACCACTGTCTGGCTCAGCCCCCCTAGATTTTTAAAAGGAAGTATATAAATTATTATTCTTTTTTAAAAAATTAAAAATTTGCCAGGTATGGGGTACACACCTGTAATCCCGGTACAAAGGAGGTAGAGGCAGGCAGCTCTCTGTGAGTTCAAAGTCACCCTGGTCTACAAAGTGAGTTCCAGGACAGCCAGTGCTGTTACATAGAGAAGTCCTGCCTTAAAACCAAAACCAAAACAAAAAAAAAAAATTAAAATGTTTTCTTTATGTGTATGCATGTGTGTCTGTGTATGTATATTACTTGTGTGCTGTGCTAATATCTGCAGAGAATAGGAAAAGACATTAGAACCACGGAGCTGAGGTCACAGCCAGTTGTGAGTTACCCAATATAGGTCCTGGGACTTCTTGTCCTCTGCAAGAGGAAGCACTGAGCCATCTCTCTAGCTGCCTGGTGTTTGTTTGTTTGTTTTTGATGGTTTGAAACAAAGTCTCACATAAAGGAGGCTGGTCTGGAAGTGACTATGTAGCTGAGAACGGCTGAACTTTTGATCCTCCTGCTTCCTTTCTGGTTAGTATTACATGCTTGCACCAACGCATTTGGTGAATTTTTGTCAATTTAATGTTGCTATTACCTAACCACCTGCGCAATTTATTCCACTAGTTTCCAATGGTCAAACCATTTTAGTAAAATTCAATTCTTCATTACTGCTCAGGATCTATTTTTAATAACGTGGATTCCTATTCGCCACAGACCCATTCCTGGCTTGGCTCCCTCTACTGTTAGTTGATACATACCCACGGAATGCCAACTCATTTTATTATTAGCCTGTGCGAGACCGAATTAAGAAGGAACCACACACGTTTTATTTTTAAAACTAGGATGTGCATTTATTTCAAAAGTAGTTTAGGAATGGCTTCTGCAGAGAATGAATGGAGTTGGGACCCTTGCAGTGTGGCTTTCTTTAAGCAGAGAATACCTGTGCTATGGTTACCCATCGGTCTTAGTTTTCTATTGCTGTGAAGAGCTCGGGGAACCTGCCTCAGCAGGTAAATTCTACTGCATAATCAAGGATTAGATCAGGTCCCCAGCACCTACAAAATTCCAGAAGAACATGGTGGCTCATCTGTAATCCCAGTGCATGGGGGACAAAGACAGGGGATCATTCCCAGAGCAAACTGTCTAGTTTGACTAGCCACATGGATGAGCTCTGGGTTCAAGTGAGAGACCCCATCTCAATGTATAAGCTAGAGAATGACTAAGGAGGACACCTCAGGATCCAATATCAACCTGTGGGCACCACATGCATGCCCACATGGGAGGGTGGAGGGGAGAGAGGGAGGGAGACAGAGAGAGACAGAGAGAGGAAGAGAGAGAGAGAGGACAGAGAGAGACAGAAAAACATACAGAGAGAAACAGACAGACAGAGAGAGGAAGAGAGAGAGAGGAGAGACAGAGAGAGACAGAGAGAAACAGACAGAGAGAGGGAGAGGTAGAAAGAGAGAGAGAGAGGGGGGGGGAGGGGTCTAGAGATGTTTCTAAGAGGGCTTGCCGCTCTTCTAGAGGACCTGAGTTCAGTTCCTAGCACCCATGTTAGGCAGCTCATAACAGCCTGTAACTCCAGCTTCAAGAGATCCAACACTCACCTCTGTCCTCCATAGGTGCCCCCAGATGACGTATTTTTCATATATCCTTTAATATTCTCTCTCTCTCTCTCTCTCTCTCTCTCTCTCTCTCTCTCTCTCTCTCTCTCTCCAGGTTGGCTTCAAATTCACTTTGTATAAAGGATGACCTTGAGCTTCCAGCCTCTTGTGTCCCCCTCCTCAGAGCTGGAACTATTGGGGTGCACCACATCTGGCCTGCATCTCTCTTGGTAATCTGCACTGCAGAATCACCTTTGCAGCAATCTGGCGATCTGGTCTGTAGTCTAGTATTGTAGCCAGCTAGACATATGGATGATACTTGCTACTTACTTGCACTGTGCCCTAGACAGTTCTCTGACTCTCAGATTTCCCACCTGAAAAATGATAGTGACTACACTTACCAAGTGGCAAGATTGCAGATAAAAATTCAACAAAGTACCTGGCTGGCCACAGGGGAGTACTCCATAAGGAGCAGCTGTCTTTATAGATATAATTGTCTTAATTTTTTACAAAGAGGTTTCTATAATGTTATAATGTCTCTCTGGAGCGTTTGGATTCTAGCATTTGTATTGTCTTCCAGTTATTAGATCTGAACTAGCCATGTAAATCAATTCTGCCTCTTAGAGACTGTTATTTCTGACTAAAGATATTTAAAAGTTTGTTCCTTTAATGAATTGCATGATTTTAAGAACTGACAGCTCTTTGATCTAATTTTCTGGCAGATTATGCAAGAAATAAATATCTTATTGAAATCCCAAAGCTAGTCAGTTCTTGCCTCTCCCTCTTTCTCTCTTCTTTACTCCTCACTGCACCTCAGCTCTGCAGCTTCAGCGATAGGAAACACCACCAGGGAACCACAGTTTGTTTCAGATTTGGACCCAGACGGCCGGATCTCCAAGATGTTTGTGTTGTACTTGTTGATCTTGGCCTGGCTTCTTTCTTACCTGTTTCTGTGGCAGTCTCTCTATCAAACCTCTTCTTCTCTATGGTATCTGGCACTATGTGGGATTTATCAGGAGGGGAAACTGGGGTCAAACTGGACAACACTCAGGGCAAAGAGGAGTGGCTAGGGCTTCCTCCAGCTGGCGTCAGGGAGGCAGATGGGGAGGGCTCCGCGATCCCATGGGATTTGGCTAGCTTGGCAGTACTCCTTTTGTCCTCTCTCCAAAAGATGCTCCTGGGAGCCAACGGGCAAGCTCTCCGTGTTCATTTCGTATCCTGGGAGTGAGCACAGAGGCTTGGCAAGGGAACATTAGACCCATAATAATAATGCAGTTCTCTGACATTAAAGTGCAAAACTATTTTCCGTGACAGCTTAAAATTAATCACCACCGCTTGCTGCCATAGATACCTCTCCTTTAAGCGGTGCCAGCATTAGGACAACTGTGATGGCAGCCACATGGCTCCCGGGGAAAGACAAGAAATAAGCAGAGAGGTTCCGCACAGCTGATTTTCTACACATCTGCTTTTGTCCTGGTGTGGGGAGCTTTATGCAAACACAAGTGTGCTAAGACACTGGCAATTGATCATGCGAGCAAGCCGCCATTGACAATTGTGGTGAGATTGTAAATGCATCTGGAGCTCTTAGTGACACTGATGAACCACCAGAGACTCCTGCTGTGCACCGGA
This sequence comes from Grammomys surdaster, assembly GCF_004785775.1. Taxonomy (NCBI): domain Eukaryota; kingdom Metazoa; phylum Chordata; class Mammalia; order Rodentia; family Muridae; genus Grammomys; species Grammomys surdaster. Next base: position 6,121,671 of record NW_021621022.1, read on the forward strand.
ATGCTCCAGAAGTTATTGCTCATAGTCTTTGAACTCACAACAAGGGAGAAGAAAGAAGCTTCTTTGTGCATCACTTTGTCTTGCTGACGGAAATGAATAATCAAACAAGCAAAGGCAACCCAGATAAGCCCTGAGTGCAACTCTCCAACCTTTAACTGGTATTAATATTGTTTTGTCGTGCTGGGGATTGAGTCAGGGTCTGAGGACACCAGGCAAACCCTCAGGCAAGCCTTTCACCACTGAGTTACAGCCCTAGCCCCTGTTTATTTTATTATTTCTCTTCTCTAATTAATTCATCTTTATGCTAATGAGTTCAAATTGTCTTGTAGGCTAAGTGATGAGTTAGGAACCCTCCCTCAACCCTCTGAGTCCCTCTCTGGAGAGATAACCACATTCCCCACTTGTGTCCTTCAAGTAGCTGTTCTTATTTTAATTTTTTGAGACAGGAAATCTTTATGTAGCACTGGCTGTCTTGTAACTCACAATATAGACCAGACTGGCTTTGAACTCCCAGTGATCCTCCTGTCTCTGTCACCAAAGTGTTGAGATTAAAGGCATATGCCACCATGTTGGGCAAGAGTTGTTTTTAAACTGGACATGATGGCTCAGACCTGTAATCCCCAAATCTGAGAGATGGAGGCAGGAGGATCAGGAGTTCAAGGTTATCCTTGGGTACATAACAAATACAAGACTAGCCTAGGCTACATGAGACTTTGCATCACATAGAAATAAGGGCCCTGGAGATGGCTCAGCAGGTAAGAGCACTTGCTTCATAAGCCTGACAACCCAAACCATTATCTGAAACAAAAGAGAGGTGGAAGAGGACCAACTCTGCAAAGCTGGTGTGTGCACTCGACTTGTGTGTGGTAGTTTGGATTTCACTGCATTCACATACACACTTGCACAAAAAAGATTAAAAATCAAAGACAGAGTCTGAGGCCATCCTGGTCTACAGGGTGAGTTCCAGGATAGCCAGGGCTACAGGAAGACATCTTGTCTCATAAAATAAAAAGCAACAACAACAAAATCAGAAACAAAGCAATGTTCCATGGTTCTGATATTTCTCTCTTTTACAGTTGGTCCTTATAACTTCCTTTCAGTACTTTATGGGCCACCTCTCCACAGCAGGACCTAGAGATCTGCAGTATAGATTTGAATGGCACATTGTATTCCTTGTTGTTCATTCATGTATCTGTGCTGGTGACTGATGACTCTGGCTATTTAGGGATTTTAGCTTGTTTGGTTTGCTATTCCAAACAACTCCAGTGGCCATACTTTTGGAAGTCTTCTCTCTTTTTTTCTTCTCCCTGTCTCCGTGTAACAGCTCTTGCTGTCCTTAAACAGAACAGCTCTGTAGACCAGGCTGACCTCCAAGTCACAGAAATCCATCTGTCTCTGTCTAAAGAGTGCTGGAGTAAAAGCTTGTGCCATCACACCTGGCTTGGTACTCCTCTTTTAAGTACACTGTGAAATCTTATCTATAAGGTAAGTTCCTAGAAGTGCATGGATGTCAAAGGGTATGTGAAATTTAACTTGAGAAGGCCACTGTGAAATTGCTTTCTCCATAAACAATAAACATATCAAAATACTTTCTCCATGCTATATACTGTACAGGTATGAAGACTAGAAGCTTCTATGTGGTCCTTGGGAGCTGGAGCGATGACTCAATGGTTAAGAGGGTGTGTTGTTTTCCCAGAAGATATGGGTTCAATTCCTAACACCCACATATCAAAGTACAAACTTCTATATGTCTGGTTCCAGGGGATCTGATGCCCTCTTCTGACCTCTGAGGACACCAGGTACACGTGTGGTACACATACATAGATGCAGACAAAATACCTAAATACATAAAATGAAGGGACTGTGAAACAAGAAGTATCACTGGTTGAGAAAGGACCTTTGTGGCTCTAAATTAGGGAGCAACAATGAGATACTGGGTACGTGGGCTCTGTTCTTCTGTGGCTGCTCTACTTGGCATTGGAGTGAAAAGCAAGTCAGTGACTCATGCTGCGTGGCAGCAAGGCACAGAGAATGAGCTTTAAACACTTTACCAGGCAAAGATCCTTGGAGCAAGAGTTAATTGACACAGTACACAATAAATGTTTGCTGATTTGGGGGAAAGATGGTTTGTAAATATACAGCTACAGCTCAGGATGAGACATTTTTCACTATTGAAATCTGGAAAGCCGTGGCTAGAATTGTCATAGTTCTCAGCTCCTTTATCCTCCCACCTTCTCATCTAGCTCCTCTAACCAACTGGGCCCCCTAGGATATATGGTTTGTCTAATCTATGGCTCAGAAGGACTTACAATGTGCCTAGATGGGTTTAAGTGTGTTGAGTAGCTACCAAAGCTAGTGTGACCTGTGGCAACATCTTGGGTGTGTACCTGTGACCGAATAAGTTCTAGTTTTTCAAATAGCCAATTGGGACCTGGTATGCCTACGTTAGGCTGTATATCTTTTCCCTCTGGAGGTATCTCTGTTTGTCTAAGGGCACCAGACACTTACCCAGTCTAAATTGTTCAACGAGTGGTGGTTCTTTGGGAGCAAGGAGGGTGGTATCTGAATCTGCCTACTGTTGTTCTTTCTTTTCCACAGCCTCACTGCTGCTGGTAACATCAGGCTCCTCTCACTCCTGCAGATGCTCATCAGCTATGCTGGTGATGCCTGGACAGAGATCTCTTGGTGGGTTGTGCCTCAGCTGTGGCGTCTGACTTTACAGCTCTACACTGTATTTTCTAAAATTATTTATATTTAAATGTAAATGTTACATTTTAAACATTTATTTATTCATCTTTTTTTTTTTTTTTTTTTGGTTTTTTGGTTTTTCGAGACAGGGTTTCTCTGTGTAGCCCTGGCTGTCCTGGAACTCACTCTGTAGACCAGGCTGGCCTCGAACTCAGAAATCTGCCTGCCTCTGCCTCCCAAGTGCTGGGATTAAAGGCGTGCGCCACCACCGCCCAGATCATCTATTTTTCTATGTGTATGGACATACATATGTCATATGAATTGTGTGTGTGCGTGTATGTGTGTGTGTACAACTTGCTGGAGACAGTTCTCTCCTTTCACCATGTGAGCTCTAGGGATCAAACTCAGTTGTTGGCCTTGGCAGCAAGAGCATTTACCTCCTGAGCCATCTTGCCAGCTTCTCTCCTCCTCCTCCTCCTCCTGCTCTTCCTCCTCCTCCTCCTCCTCCTCCTCTTCTTCCTGCTCTTCTTCCTCCTGCTCTTCCTCCTCCTGCTCCTCCTCCTCTTCCCCCTTCTTGGTTTCTCTGTCTTTGTCTTTCTGTCTCTTTCTGTCTGCATCTCTCTCTGTCTCTCTCTGTTTCTCTCTGTCTCTCTCTGTGTCTCTATCCCCCCGCCCCTCTCTCTCATAGGTGTGTGCATTTGTGGAGGCTGGAGTGGGTACTGAATGTCCTGCTTTCTCAGGGTCTGTCCCATTCCCTCAGTACACTTGGAGTTAGGCTGGCCCCTAGTGAGCTGCAGCAACTCTCTCCTCTCTGCCCTAACTTACTGCTGGAGTTACAGTCATGTGTACTGTCATACTCAGCTTTTTAATAGTCTGGGGATCTGAATGCAGGTCCTTATCCTTCACAGGAATTGTTGTCATTCACTGAGCAAATATCTCAGCTGCTAGAGCTCCCTTAACCCATTCGTGAGGCTAGCGCTCATCAGAGCATGGCCCTGATGCTGGGGGACACAGGATCTGCAGGTGTTCCTGTGTTAGCCACACGCCTAACGAGGCACACGTGCGGCCTCCCGTGCTGCATTCTGCCTGGATCTACTCCCACGTTTCTTTCAGGCATATTTAGTCACATCTGAGTCATTGATTGAGCACAGCCTCAGAGGATGTTCTGTGTAGCCATGTATGGCTGGCTCCACAGTATGAGAAGTTCTATAAATGAGAAGAACAAGGCAGCAGGAGAGAAAATAGTATTAGGTAACTACTCTAGATTTAGCAGTTAGGGTAAACCTCTCTAAGGAAGTGACATGTGAAAAATCTCAAACTTAATGGAAGGTTATCGGAATGACAAAACTCCAGTGTAGTCTTCCCCCTATTCAGCGGCTGTTCTTCCCTCCTTCCGTCTGTCTTTCCTTCCTTCCTTCCTTCCTTCCTTCCTTCCTTCCTTCCTTCCTTCCTTCCTTTATACTTTTTATTTTTAAATTTTTGGTTTTATGAGATTAAAGTATCTTGTAGTTAAGGCTGATCTTGAACTCACTATGTGGCTGAGGCTGGCTTAGAACTCTTGATCCTCCTGCCTCTGCCTCTCAATTACTTGCCTAAGGCTTGCCTACCTGCCTGCCTTCCTTTCTGTTTTTTCCTCCCCTTTTTTATTCATCTTCTCCCTCCTTCCTTTTCTGTGCCAGGCATCAAGCACAGGGCATCACATACACGAGACGATTGTTTTGCTACTAAGCTGCACCCTCAGCTCTCAGGGCCAACGCCTTTTAACATTTTATGTCATCTGCTTCCTTTTCAACTCTCTTCTTTCCTCCACGGCACAAACAAATGATGCTTAGTTACTAGTATTTACATTTTACTTATTCTATTTACATACTATCCCTACATGTGTGTAGGAATAGTATGTGCATACCATGGGGTGTGTTTGGAAGTCAGAGGACAGCTTGCAGCAGCTGGTTCTCTCCTTACACCTTTATGAAGGTTCTGGGGGTTGAACTCGGATTCTCTGGCTTGGTGGCAAGCACCTTTTCCCACTGAGACATGCCTTCTGCTAGTCCTATTCTTGTTTTGTTTCTGTTTCTTTTGAAACAAGGACTCATGTAGCTGCCTAGCCTTGAACTTGTTATGTAGCTGAGGCTGACCAAGAACTCTTTATCCTCCTGCCTCTGTCTCCCTAGGGCTGGAATTACAAGAGCAATCATCATGCTTGCCTTTCACAGTTTAAAAATACTTTTAAATCACTTTTTAAAAATAAATGCAGCCGGGCGGTGGTGGTGCACGCCTTTAATCCCAGCACTTGGGAGGCAGAGGCAGGCGGATTTCTGAGTTCGAGGCCAGCCTGGTCTACTGAGTGAGTTCCAGGACAGCCGGGGCTACACAGAGAGACCCTGTCTCGAAAAACCAATAAATAAATAAATAAATAAATAAATAAATAAATAAAAATACAAATAAATGCAAATTGGTTTTAAAAGACAGACATCGCTAGCACACTAGAATTCCTGCAGGGGAGTGGGGTCAGGAGGAGAGGGGGGAGAAAGAAAAGTGAGGAACGGTCTAGAGTCTGAAGAAACTCAGGGACATGGGATTGAAAGCTCTGTGGTTGGAGATGGTCCTAGGGCATGAAGGGACCCCGTCTTCCTTACAGAAGTGGGTATTGTGGAAGACGGGTGTAAGGCTTTGGTAGTGGGAAAGGAAGTGTGGACTTGGAGCTGCTGTGTTATAAGATGAAGCAAGGAGACTAGCTGAGAATGGAGGACAACATGGTCAGGCCGACACAGAGCTTCTGTGGGGAAGAAGACACTGAAAGTCGCATCAAGGTTGGATGTGGCGGCTTAGACCTTTAATCCTAGCACTTGAGAGACAGTGGAAGAAGGACTGACTTAAGTTCAAGGGCCTCTTGGTATAAAAGTGAACTTCCGGGCCAGGGCTCTATAGAAAGATCCTGTCCTACAACCAGCGAACTACCCAATCAACAAACCGACAAATATAAGCAAGTACTTGTTTGTTTTTCTTTTTTGTAAATTTGTTTTTGTTTGTCTTAAACAACTTTAAGACTTATTGTTTGCTTTATTTGTGTGCATGCACATGTAACAACTTACAAATGGACATCAGAGGAGAACTTGTGGGAATCAGTTCTCTTTCTACCGTTATGTGGGTCTGGGGTATTGAACTCAGGTTATAAGGCATGGCAGAAAGTGCTGTTACCAACGCGATGATCTTTTTTAGCCATATTTTCTTTTCTATTTTATTACTATTTTTTATGTGTATGGGTGTTTTGCTTACATATATCTGTGCACCACTCGAATGTCTGGTGCCCTTGGGAGTCAGAAAAGAGCCTTGGATCCCTGGGAACCAGAATTACAAATGGTCCTGAGCTGCCATGTGGGTGCTGAGAATTGAACCTGAGTTCTCTGCAAGAATAGTCAGTGCTCTTAATCACTGAGCCATCCATTTCTTCAGCACCCAATGCTTTACTTAAAACAGCTTAGAACCTTTCCTAAGGGTGACATTATTCATAGTTCTCTACTAGCGAGTGGAGGATGAGCTTTAGTTAAAGTGGTCAGTTTCACCCTCGAGCTACCTGGTTCAGTGATCCAGGGAAAGCCCAGGAAGAGAAGGAGGGAAACCTGGACACTTGGTGTTTCCGTTTCTATTTAGCAGCTCATGTCTCCATGGAGAAAAGCTCAGAAAACTCCAATCAAACAGCTGCCAAGCTCATGCTCTGTTCCTAAAGATGCACATGGACCGTGCTCATTAAGGCTGGCAGAGCTTTCAGAGAGCCTGGCATGATGTGGGCGGGGGCGTGAAAGACAAGATCATTTTAAATTTGGAACGCCTCTTACCCCACCTTGTGAGAGGCTGAATCCAATGTAAGTTTGGTGCTTTCTTAGTGGGAATTTTTTTTAGAACATATTATCTGCAAAATCTTTGTGCTTAACTGCATTGAATCCCTTTCTAACTCCTCGTATCCTCTTTGTTGTACAGACTCCACCCAAGATAACCTTTGCAGACTGTGGTGGTGTGTGACGGCAATCCTAGCATGCATGAGGTAGAAATAGGAGTTCAAAGCCATCCTGAACTACATAACAAGTTCAAAGCCAGTCTCAGCTGAGATCCTGTCTCAAATAAACTAAAAATAGAAACCATAAAGATGTCTTTTTCCAAAAAGGATTTTCCTGAAACTATAGTATAGTGATCTGTCGCAGGGAGTGTGACACTCTATTGCCTGCCATGCTTACACTGAAGGGCAAATATTAGCATCCTTTCTAAGGAATGGTGGGGTGGGGTCCATCTTAGAACTGTTCAACAATCAACTCTTATTTAGAGAAGGAGAAAGAATTGTTTAAGGAGAAGGAGGAGGAGCAAGAGGATGAAGAGAGGAGGAGGGAGAGTGGGAGAAGGAGCAACAGCAGTAGCCACCTTACACTACATTATAGGATTTGTCCATTTCCAGAGTGTAAAGCTTCCATCATGTTCAAGTGCAGAGTTCCAAAGTGACAGCACACACTGATAAAGATGGGCACAATTAGTTCTGGAGATCCAGTGAAAACTGCCACCAACATACCAATGGTGGACTAGAGACAGATCAAGGCTCTCCTGAGGCTCTCTTGGCCTACTTCATCTCTTGGACTTACTGCGACTTTCTCCACTTGAGCTGCCGCTATTTACCCAGGTGGATTGTGTGCTGTTATCAACTGAGGCGAAAAGATACTGCCTTGTTCATCTCAAGTGTCAACTTGGTTGACTGAGAGATGCCTGGATCTGTGTATTCGAGAGCTTCCAGAAATGTGTTAACAACTGAGAGGACAGACATACCCTGAATGTCGATAGAGCCTTCCAATAGGCTGGGCCTCTGCTGAAGCAAAAACAACAGGAAGGAACATGCTAGGACAGGATGCTCTCTGCTTCCCAGCTGCCATGATGAGCAGCTTTATTCTTCTGTGTACTCACCAACCGTGATCCTCTGCCTCCATAGTAAGGGAGCCAGCTGCCATAGACAGAGCCTTCCTCCTTTCAAACAAGTTAACTTCAAGTATTCTGATATAGCAAAGAAAACGGTGTAAGGGACGTTCCTCCTTTGAGTGGCCTATTTAAAATTGATATTCAGAGTAGTCCTTGTTTTCTTTACAGTAATGACTAGAATGTTCTCAGCTACTGCATCTATCTATCTATCTATCTATCTATCTATCTATCTATCTATCTATTTTTTTGGGTTTTTTTTGGTTTTGGTTTTGGTTTTGGTTTTTCGAGACAGGGTTTCTCTGTGTAGCCCTGGCTGTCCTGGAACTCACTCTGTAGACCAGGCTGGCCTCGAGCTCAGAAATTCGCCTGCCTCTGCCTCCCAAGTGCTGGGATTAAAGGCGTGCACCATCACTGCCTGGCTCTATCTATCTATCTATCTATCTATCTATCTATCTATCTATCAATCTATCTCTGTTTCCTCAGGCAGAGTAATAATTCTGGAGGATTAAAAATAATTAAATGGCCGGGCGGTGGTGGCACACACCTTTAATCCCAGCACTTGGGAGGCAGAGGCAGGCGGATTTCTGAGTTTGAGGCCAGCCTGGTCTACAGAGTGAGTTCCAGGACAGCCAGAGCTACACAGAGAAACCCTGTCCGAAAAACAAAACAAAAACAAAACAAAACAAAAAATAATTAAATGTGTGATGGCTAATTTTGGTTGTCAGCTTGACTGCATATGGAATCAAGTAAAACCCAAGGTGATGGGCACTCCTGTCAGAGATTGTCCTAATCAGATTATCTGAAGCAGGACAAACCACCCTGAACTGGACAGCATCTTCTGGTGGCAGTCCAGATAACAAGACACAGAAGAAGGAAGCTTTGCTTTCTGCCTACTTGACCTCACTCTTGTTGGCAATGTCATCTCTCCTGTTGCTGTGGCATATATTCTTTGGTCAGCTTTAGACTCAACTTATTTGGGATTTCAATGTGCACTGAAGACCACCATCTCTCTAGGAATTCTCCAAGACTCAAGTACCAGATTGGGACTGCAAAGACATCCAGTCTTGTGGACTGAACAAGTACCAGATTCTAGCCTCACTAGTGAGACAGCCATTGTTGGACTATCTGGACCGCATCCTGTAAGCTAATCTAATCAGTCCACGTGTGTGTGTGTGTGTGTGTGTATACATCTTATCAATTCTGTTCCTTTAGGGGACCCTGACTTATACAAGTGTGGGTGCTTTGTCTGCATGTATGTCTGTGTACTATGATGAGTGCCCAGTGCCCTCAAAGGCCTGAAGAAGATGTTGGATACCTTGGCACTAGAATTACAGATGCTTGTGAGCCGCTGTGTGAATGCTAGGAACCTAAACTGAGTCCTCTGCAAGAGTATCATTGTTTTTAACTGCTAAGCTATATCTCCGGCTCTAATTCTGGGATATTTTTTTCATATTTTCTGTTTAATGATATCACCCCCCCCCATACAACAAGCAGTGCTTCAAACATAGAAAGTATTCAACAAATATTTTTGAATGAATTAATGAACGAGTATGTGGTATACTTACTTCCTACTATACACTCTGGGTATGCTGATATTTCAACTCACTAAATTATTATCCGTGCATGTGAATCTATACCATGTGCATGCAGGTGCCCATGGAGGCCGGAAGAGGATGCCATATTCCCTAGAGCTGGAGCTACAGGCAGTTGTGAGCTGCCCACTGGGCATCGGGAACAGGACTCAGGTCCTCTGCAGGAGCAGTGTGTGTTCTTCCCACTAAGCCATCTCTTCAGTCCTTCACTAAATCATTTTTTCACTGATGAACTTCTAAGAGGTTGAACAGGAAGTCATTGCCAACTAAAGTGGAAACAACCACTCTCCATTAGATCCTGAAACTGTTCCCAGCCAACAAGCATCTGAGATGGGGAAACCAGAGCCTTCTCAGCATCTGAAAGCTTGGCAAACAATTTTGCCTCAGAGTGTGATTAAAGTATTATCTGACTCCACCCCACAGCTGAGGAGAGAGATTTCATTAAGATCTCATCAATTTGAATTCATTTTCAGAGTGCAAAAAAAAAAAAATCAATCTGTCACCCTTAAAACTTGCTTGACCTCACACACTCGAGCTGTTTAATTATGCAGACTACTCCTGGCACCAGATTCCTTCTAGTAATGGAGGTTGTCGAATCTGCTTCACACAGCCCCAGCAGGATAGCTGTGGACACACCTAACTCGAATGCAGGAAGGCTGTGTGATCTTTATGTGAAGGGTCAAGAGGATGAAAGATACTTGTAGAATGAGCAAATAAAAAAAATTCATTTTTAAGCTTAATTTTTTTTTTTTTTTTTTTTTTGGTTTTTTCGAGACAGGGTTTCTCTGTGTGTAGCCCTGGCTGTCCTGGAACTCACTCTGTAGACCAGGCTAGCCTCGAACTCTCGAACTCAGAGATCCTCCTGCCTCTGCCTCCCAAGTGCTGGGATTAAAGGCGTGCGCCACCACCGCCCGGCGCTTAATTTTTTTTAAATGCCACATCTGTCTGTCTGTCTGTCTGTCTGTCTGTCTGTCTGTCTGTCTATTGGTTTATTTATTTTGTGTCCAAGTGGGGAAGCATGCATGTGGAGGTCAGAGGACAACTTGTAGGGGTCACTTCTATCTTTTCACAATATAGTTCTGGTACTTGAAGTCGAGTTGTGGAAGGCGAGCATCTTCCTCTGCTGAGCCATTTCACTGGCCCCAGGTGTTTTAGAGTTTTATGTTTATACTGATGCAATGCTTATCAGAGTTGACCTGTTTTCTTCATGGCTCCTTTTGTCCAAGTTAAAAAAACAAAACAAAAAAGCAAAGCAAGATTGATTCATACCGAGGCCCCCGAAGCATTTTACCTATTAGCTAGTGCTGCTTCCAAAATTTCTGTCTCAAACCACAACCATTACCAGCTTCATAATTGCTTATTAGTGATGTTTGCTTAATGGGGTTCTCTCTCACTCCCTTCCCCTTCCCATTGTGCTGGGGCTTGAACCCAAAGGTCTCTCACACACTAGGCTCTATCAATGAGCTATTTTCTAAGTCCTCTAATTGGATTCTCTATGCATTTTCCATTAGTTGTGGTGTGCTCTGGGTGACTGGCTTAATGGAGGCAATATAGCTATGTGTGTTTTATCAGCCAGCAGGCTGACCCGGGCTTACTTACATGGTGGCAACAGAATTCCAAGAGAATGGATCTCTTATTATTGTGTATGGGGTGGTGGTGAATGTGAGCTGATGTGGAGGTTGCAGAGACACTCCTGGGAATCAGTTGTATCCTTCCACCTGTGGGATCCTGGAATCAAATTCACCAGTGCCAAGCACCTTTACCCTCTCAGCCTTTAGGCTGGCCCAAGATGAGATCTCTTGAAGCTCAGGGTTAGTGTCTGGTCAAGTCCACATATTTTAGATTAGGAGGTCTTGTGGTGCAGGCCTGTAATGGCAGCTCTTGTTAGATGGTGGCAGGAGGATTCTGAGTTCGAGTCCTGCCTGGGCTAGACAGCATTGATACATTGTGTTTGTTTGTTTTTAGAACAATAGTATTTGGTTTTCCTATAGGTTCCTGGGCTCTCTCGTCTCTGCTTCTTGGTAGGCAATTACAACTATGAATGTGGCTCTTAGGACAGCCTTCATATGTCTCATAAATTTGGATATGTTGTGTATTCATTTTCATTCAATTCTAGAAAGTCTTCAATTTCTTTCTGAATTTCTGTCTTGATCCAAATTTCCATTCAGTAGTAAGTTGTCCAGTGTCCCTGATTTTCTAAGATTTCTGTTGTTTCTGTTATTATTGATATTCAGCTTTAATCATTGGTGGCCAGAAAAGGATGCAAGGTGCTATTTCAATGTTCTAGTATCTGTTGAGACTTGCTTTGTGTCTGAGAATGTGGTTGGTTTTGGGGAAAGTTGCATGAAGTGCTGAGAAGAAGGTATATGATTTTGTCTGGATAAAATAGTCTGGAAATATGTTAGGGTCATTTGGTTTATTATGTCAGTTAGCTCCAACATTTTTCTGTTTAGTTTGGATGACCTGTCTATTGGTAAGAATGTGGTATTGAAGTTTCCCTGCTATTAGTGTGTGAGGGTCAATATGTGATTTAAGCTACAGTAGTGTTTCTTTTATGAACTTGGGTACCCTTGTGTTTGGTGGATAGATGTTAAGAATTGCAATTGCAGCTAGGTATGGTGACACAGGTCTCTAATCCCATTATTCAGGAGGCAGAGGCAGGTGCATCTCTGAGTTCAAGACCACCCTGGTCTACAAAGCTAGTTCTAAGATAGCCAGGGCTACAAAGAGAAACCCTGTCTAGTATAAAAAGATAGAGAAGTAAATAAATAAAGGAAGGAAGGAAGGAAGGAAGGAAGAAGTACAGTGTCCTCTTGGTGGACTTTTCCTTTGATGAGAATGTAGTACCCTCTCTACCTTTTCTGACTAGTTTTAGTTTGAAGAATTATTTTGTCAGATATTAAAATGGTGACTCCAGCTTACTTCTTCAGTCTATTTTCTTGGAATATCTTTTTCCATCCCTTTACCCCAAGGTGATGTTTATCTTTGATGTTGAGCTGTGTTTCTTGGAATCAGCCAAAGGATGGGTCCTATTTTCTCATCCATTCTGTTACTCTGTGTCTTTTTTTTTTTTTTTTTTTTTTTTTGAGAATTGAGTCCATTGATGTCGAGAGGTATCAATAAGCAGTGTCCTTTGATTATTTTGTTGTTGTTGTTGGGGCATGCGCATGTGTAGAGTGAGCACTTCCCCCCTTTTGATTTTCTGGTCTGAGATTATTTCCTGCGTTTTCTTGGGTGTGGTTAACCTCCTTAGTTTAAAGTTTTCCTTCTAGCACCTTTAGTGTAGGGTTAGATTTGTAGATAGATATTACTCAAATTTGGTTTTTATCATGGAATTCTTTTTTTTGTTTGTTTTGTTTTTGTTTGTTTTTCGAGACACGGTTTCTCTGTGTAGTCCTGGCTGTCCTGGAACTCACTCTGTAGACCAGGCTGGCCTCAAACTCAGAAATCCTCCTGTCTCTACCTCCCAAGTGCTGGGATTAAAGGCGTGCGCCACCACTGCCCAGCTAATCATGGAATGCCTTATTTTTCACATCTATTGTGATTGAAAGTTTTTCTGGGCTGGCATCTGTGGTTTCTGTCCAGGCCCTTCTGGCTTTTAGAGTCTCCATTGAAAAATCAGGTATAATTTTAATACATCTGCCTTTATTTACATGTGACTTGGTCGTTTTCCCTAGCAGCTTTTTATATTTTTTTCTTTATTCTGAACATTTAGTACTTTGCTTATTATGTTCCAAGGGGGCTTTCTTTTCTGGTCCAGTCTATCTGGTATTCTGTATGCTTCTTGTACCTTTATAGATATTTCCTTCTTTAGGTTAGGGAAATTTTCTTCTGTTATTTTGATAAGATACACACACAAACACACACACATGTGAATGCATGCGCGCGTGCGCACACACACACACACACAGTTTCTATATTTTCTCTGACTTTGACCTGTGTTTCTTTGTCTTCATATATTGCTATTATTCTTAGAGTTGACCTTTTCATGGTGTCTCATATTTCCTGAATGTTTTGTGCCTGGTATGTTAGATTTACCATTTTCTTTGACTGAGCTACTATTTCTTCTATCTAGTCTCTAATGTATGAGATTCTATCTTCCATCTCTTATATTCTTTTTCCCCCTTTCTTTTATTGTATATTTTCTTTATTTACATTTCAAATGTTATCCCCTTTCCAGGTCTCCCCTCCGGAACCTCCTATCCCATCCCCCCATGAGGATACTCTCCCACCCACCCATCCACTCCCACCTTCCCACCCTGGCATTTCCTTAAACTGGGGCACCATCTCTTGTATTCTGATGATGTAGCTTGTCTCTGTGATTCTTGTTCAAGTTTCTAAGTTTCTCATTTCCAGTGTTCCCTCAGTTTGGGTTTTACTTGTTGATTCCATTTTCACTTTCAGGACTTGAACTGTTTAATTCATTTCTACCCACTGTTTGTGTTTTCATGGAGTTCTTTAGGGGATTCATTCATTTCTTCTGCAAGGACCTCTATCATATTCATAAGGCATGTCATACTCATAATTCATGTATTTTAAGATCTTTTATTTTTGCTTCAGCTACGATGGAATAAATGCTCAGTGCCTGCTGTAGTTGGGCTCTTGTGGAGACATATTGTCCTGGCTGCTATTGGTTGAATTCTTACACTGGCATCTAAGCATGTGGGATTAGGAAGACTGTAATTCTAGGTACTGATATCTGGATTTGTCTTTGTTGAGAGAGTTTTGCTCCTTGGTTTCTGTTTTCTCTCTGGTTCTAAGGAGAGTGAGGTGGCTGTGTGCTACCTGGTGGAAAATTCTTCTGGGGTCTTGCTACGGGTGGCTACTGGGGGTTCCAGGTAAAACATGTTTCTGGGTATTAGGAGCTGGCAATTAGGAATAGGGATAGGCTACAAGGGGCTTGAGGGGGTACACAGAAAGGGGGAAATCAGGTTGTTCTACCAAGGTCTGCTTAGTCCCCTCGGAATGAGGGCAGAGAGTGAGTAGAACCTACAGCAGAAGGTCTGCTACAGAACTAGGTGTGAGACTGGGGATTGGACTTGAAGGAATGGAGGGAGAAGATAAGATCTGCAGTTAGCCAGTTTCCCTAGTCAGACTGTCTTATGTTTCCTCAGGGAGTGCCTGCTGGAGTTAGGGGTGGGGTTAAGAGGGGAAGCTCTGTATGATCCACTAGAGCTGGGGGCAGGAGGTGAAGGGAGGCTGCAGCTGGTGTTCTGCTGCAGAGCTGGGGATGAGGCTGGATGGACAATTGCTTTTGGAGGAGCAGAGGGCAAGATAAAGATCTGCAGTCAGTCTACTTGCTTCCCTAGCAGGCGTCTGGCTCACAACTCTAGTGGCTGAGAAGCTCCGACAGCCTTTAAGAGCTTGAGATAGGGAGGAGGACAAACTAAGAGCTTAAGAAAGGAAAGAATTGGAGCTGATATTATTAGTTGAATGGAAACCGGCCTAAAACTGCTGGCGTCCATCTGTATGTCGGCTTCAAGATATCTCCATACAGAATGTACTGCAACCACACTTGATGTTTATGGGGACAGCAACCTACTATGGGAAATACCTGAGTTGCAGCCGTTTACAAATAGCCAACTATTTAAACCCTGCTTTTGTTTCCTTTCTTTCTTTCTTTCTTTCTTTCTTTCTTTCTTTCTTTCTTTCTTTCTTTCTTTCTTTCTTTTCTTTTTCTTCCTTCCTTCCTTCCTTCCTTCCTTCCTTCCTTTCTTTTTTTTCTTTCTTTCTTTTTTAAAGACAGTGTTTCTCTGCATAGCCCTGGCTGTCCTGGACTCACACTGTAGACCAGGCTGGCCTCAAACTCGGAAATCTGCCTGCCTCTGCCTCCTGAGTGCTGGGATTAACGGCGTGTACCACCACCTGATTGAAGCCTATAAGACAGACAACCAATATTGCTGCTTCTGCACACCTTTCTGTTTCTTGTGTGTCACGTTCTCTTCTTTGGCTATAAATGTAGCCTGCCCATTTGGCATTTGGTAGATTGGAACATTCTGAGCTGTGACTCTACACTTCTATTTGGTTGTAGGATAGTAAATAAAAGCAATTGAGAAGTAAAAAAATTGGGGCTGGAGAGAAGGCTCAGTGGTTAAAAGTGTTTCCTGTTCCTGCAGAGGGCCTGGATTTGGTTCCCTGCACTCACAGCAGGCATCTCCATAGCTACCTGTAACTCTTGTTCCAGGGAACCTGAAACTGTCTTCTGGCTCCTATATAATACCATTCTCTCTCTCTCTCTGTCTCTCTCTCTGTCTCTCTCTCTCTCTCTGTCTCTCTCTCTCTCTCTCTCTCTCTCTCTCTCTCTCTCTCTCACACACACACACACACACACAGAGAGAGAGAGAGAGAGAGAGAGAGAGAGAGAGAGAGAGAGAGACAGAGAGACAGAGAGAGACAGAGAGAGAGAGACAGAGAGAGAGAGAAGTGTAAACAAATTAGAGGCTAACAAACTAGAGGTTAGGGCTTTAGCTCAGTGGTAGACCACTTTGGCTAGCAACTGTAGGGCCCTGGGTTCTGTCTCCAGCAGTGGAAAAACAATTTTAAAAAGGCACAAAACTTGATTTGTTGATATTTTGTCTTTTAACAGTGCAAATAGTGATTATAGTATATCAAGTACACTTTAATATATATTAACTGAATTGATTCAATTTACATGTTTGTATGTTTGTGTGTGTGTCTGTGTGCCCCAACTTTCCATCTGTACTCCTGATACATTTCACATGTGTTGTTTGAAGAGGATGGAGAGGGCCACCCATGTTGACAGTGTCACAGGCCACTCAGAATGATTGGCAGTTGTTCACTTGTTTCTCAGGTAGGTGTCTAACCACTATTTGGTCTTTCCAGTCTAAAAGAGGAAGACAAACAGGCAATTAGGAACCATGTGGCAGTTGTAACTTGATCCTGCCCTTGATTCTAAGAGACTGAAATGAGGGCATTGTAACTTGGTCCTGCGCATGATTCTGAGGGATTGACATAGGGGCAGATACCTAAAGCCATTTTGGGGGGCAGAGAGTTTGAGGGAGGCTTCTTCATCCAAGTACAGAACTAAAGGTTGATCAGGAGATGGTGGACCAGGAGTAGAGGTTTAGAGGTTGTTTAGGATGTTCAGTGGAGGTTTACCCTCAGAATGAGCAACTTCTAGAAACCAAAGGTAGTTTGGAGGCTGGAAGTTGACTGAGAGGAAAATCAAGTTTACAGCCTAAATGGCTTTGCAGCTCAATTAGATCCTGGACTTTAGCCGGAGGGCAATGCAAGGCCCTCAGGGAAATCACAGCATCCTATTTGCTTCTCTAACCGTCACTCTCTCAGTAAAGAATGGACTAGGAGGGCCGGGCCAGAGCAGAGAGCAGGTAGCCCGGATGCCAATCTTGGGAAGGGGTACATTGTTGTAAGCTTGCGAAGTGCTCACAGGAGCTGCAGACAGTGTCTCATAAACAACAGAAATTCACACAGTTCTAGAAATTCAAAGTCAAGACCTGATGAAGGGCCGCTCTGCGAAACAGCTTCATCTGAATGCACGTGATGAACCCACGAGGAATGAGGAGGTGAAGCAAATTGTTCTAGATTCAGTTCTGCCCCAATATTTTTCTTGTTGGGTAAGTGCAGAAAAACATTCTATAGTGAAAATGTAAAACCTAATGTGTCTCTCCTGGCTTCAAAATCTGTTTCAAAATGTATCAGAAGTTCACTGAGATGGATAGACTTCGGTCTGGCTAATTTTGACATGTGGTGGGTTTTTTGTTTGTTTTGTTGTTTTTGTGTTCCCTCTCCTCTTGTTTTTTTAAACTAATAAAGTTTATAACATTTAAAAAACAAACACCACAGCACTGCCTTACTATATATCACTGGGCAGATAGAGGGCTACAGAACCATGTTGGTGCCCTCCCTTTTGAGGTAGGGCTTGTTATGCATTTCCAACAGACCTGAAACTTCTGATCTTCCTTCCTCCACCTCCCAAGGATGGGGTTTCAGGACTGTGTTGCTAGGCAGGTACTCTTTCATTAGAGCTTCATCTTCAGCTCCTTTTATTATTTTCCCTTTTGAGATTGAGACTCCGTCAGACAGACTCTCAAAAAGCTCATGATGACCTAGAACTCTCTGTGAAGCCAAAGACGATCAGAACTCTTGGCCTTCCTGCATCCCTCACCCAGGTGCTGGGATTTCAGATGTGTGCCATCATGTCTGGCTACGGGAACCAAACACCGTTATTCTGTTGCTTCCCTGCTGAGCGTCCAGCGCCCATGGGATTTCCAAGGCTGTAGATCTCTGGGGTTAGTGGGGGTTTTAAGACGGAAGCTTGGGAAATACATGTGGGCTGGGAATGTAGGCTTGTAATTGTTCAGCTTCCCTGTGCTATTTAAAGCCTTGGAGTGAGTGAGCTGTGCAAAGGAAGAGGAAAAGAGGGCCCTGGTGGAAACTCTGAGGATCCCTAAAACTCACCAAATGGAGAAAGAGCCCGAGACAGTGGGGCTACTGAATAAAAGAGGGTTAGATCTAGAGAGGGCAGCCTCATAGCGGGTCTGCAGCCCCTGTTGGGTCTATGCTGTACAGGCCTTAAAGACAGGAAGGGAGAAGGACCTGGCTTCAGCATTATGGCGACGGCAGGAGTCTTTTGAATGGAGCACCGAGTGGGTCCCAGACATGAGAGGAAGCAGGGAATGGGATGGTGAACACAGGCCTCTGTTATTCTTCAGGCCTTTAAAACATGCTAACCTGAGGAGGGTGTGGGTGGAGCTCAGACTTTTCCTTAAGATGGGAAGAAGTCAGTATCTGAGGCTGAAGCCACAGGAAAGAGATGAGAGCTGCAGAGGAGCTCTGAGGTGGCTCAGCAGGAAAAGACACTTGTCATGGAAGCCTCACTACCTGAGAAGGAGAGAACAAGAGCACCCAGTGTTTGCTTCCTTTTTGGGTCCTT
Source organism: Grammomys surdaster (assembly GCF_004785775.1). Lineage (NCBI taxonomy): Eukaryota > Metazoa > Chordata > Mammalia > Rodentia > Muridae > Grammomys > Grammomys surdaster. The sequence goes on from NW_021621022.1 coordinate 6,139,821, forward strand.
CCTCTTTCTTTCTTTTCTTTCTTTTCTTTCTTTCTTTCTTTCTTTCTTTCTTCCTTTCTTCCTTTCTTCCTTTCTTCCTTTCTTCCTTTCTTCCTTTCTTCCTTTCTTCCTTTCTTTTTTCTTCCTTATTTCTTTGTTTCTTTCTTTTGTTATTAAAGACAGGGATTCTCTGTGTAGCCACAGCTATCCTGGAACTTACTCTGTAGACCAACTGGCCTGGCCCTCAGGGATCTGACTACCTGTGTGTTGAAATTAAAGGAGACCACCTCCACACCTGGCTTGATTTTTTTTCTTTCTTATTTCTTTTCTTTTTTATATTCACTTATTTTTGTGTGGATGTGTGTTATGTGTGCATGCCGCGATTTGCATGTGTGGAGGTCTGAGGACACCTTTGGGAATCAGTCAGTTCCCTCTTTCTGCACGTGGGTCTCCGGGATTGGTTTCAGGTTGTCAGGCCTGTCAACAAATGCCTTAGCCATTGGTCCATCTTGCAGAGGACCCAGGTTCTGAGAATGCAGCTTCAGTTCCAAGCATATACACAGTGGCTCACAACTGTCTGTAGCTATAATTCCAGGGGCTCCAAAGCCCTCTTTTGGCCTCTGTAGGCACCAGGCTTAGACATGGTACATAGACATACATTTGAACAAAATACCAGTCACATAAAATACAATAATAAAAAAAAATTTAAAAAGTATTTAGAGATATATTCCTCATTTTTTGAATTTATAAAATTAGTGTGTGCATGTGCATGCGTTCGAGCACTCAGGTGCCTGCACACTTGAGGGCCTGCAAAAGTGCCAGCATGCACAGAACATGTCTGATGGCCTGAGGACAACCTTCAGGAGTTGGTTCTTTTCTTCCGCCATGGATTCAGGTGGTAAAGCTTACATGGCAAGTGTCTTCACCTGCTAAGTCATCTTGCCTTCGCTGTTTTCTGACTTCTGCTGAGGCGATATAGCTATTGCACCAATGTAAAGTTAAAAAACCATAGACTCAACTATTGGAAGTCGAAGCACTATGCATGTAGTAAGTACTATGTGATAGGAATCTTTTTATTTTTTTTTTCTGAGTTGGAGTTGAGAAGACAGCCTTGAATCCTTTTACAGGATGACTACAGTCGTCATATGTACACACACTATGTGACAAGGATATCATTTAAAGGCTGTGCAAAATATACACATAGAAATTTCCCCGGAGGTCCGACAACAGTTCTGAAATGAACATGGGATCCGGAATGCGAGCAGGAGGAGCTGGTTGCTTGTGTTCATCTAACAAATAGCAGCCAGCGACTACTAAAGGGTCCATTGAGTGTTTTCTGAAAGCAGAACAATGTAGCAATTTAGTCTCTATGACATCACTTTTTAAAAATAGCTGCTTTCAGCAACCGATATGGGTTCATAATGAAATCGTTTTTTCATCTCCTTTGGGAAGAGGGCGGGGGACATTTGGGGGCAGGAGTGACCAGGGACTAAGTGAGATAAATGTCCTAATTGTACTCAGTCTCCAAGTAAATAGAAATGTAACTGGCACCGAGCTGCAAGGTCACGTGACCACTCTCTCATTAAAAATATTAAGCAAAAAAGTCTGTTCCATTGTTTGGCCTTCTGGCATTTTATCATTAGTGGTGTTTAGGAGATTAGAAACAATAGGTGGTAACCAGACAGTCTCTAAAGCTGCTTCCAGAGGCCTTTCTGGAGATGATGAAGGTGTGGCCAGACTGAGGCCAGGGCCAGGCTGGTCCATGCAGCTGGTTCAAGGGCCGGCTCCCACCCACTCCTGCCACCCCCATGACAGGTGGTCCTTGGGCTTTCAGATCCCTCTAGGCTCACAGCTTGCCATCCAGCAGAACACATGCAAGTTTCAGTTTATTAGCCACACAAGAACCTCATTGTTTTAGGGGTGCAGGGAAAGGTTTAATAGGTGGTGTCAGGAAAGTTTCCTAGTCTAAGTGTTCCCCCCACAGGGCAATTCTCAACCCAGACCCAACACCAGGTTCTAAGTGTGCAGCTGGGAAGAGTCTTGGATGGGTTCCAAGGCTTGGAGCTGCACACTAAGAGTCTCTTCGCGTGCAGCTGCTGGAGCACTAGCTAAGATCGCCACTGTGCTGCTGCGACTACTTCAAAATATAAGTCTCCCTGAAAGACAGGGCAGGGAAGTTCTCTTGCCTCCCTTACCTCGATTCCTCTCTTCTTGCATGCCTCCATCCCTGCCTGCCTCCATCCCTCCCTGTGTCTTTTTCTCCCTGCCTCCTTCCTTCCCTTCCTTCCTCACTCTGCCCCTCCCCTGCCCAAAGCAAACTATCTGTAGAGCAGGCTGTCTTCAAACTCCCATTCTCCTGCCTACATCTGTAAAGAGCCGTGGTCACAGGAATGCACCACTGTTCCCATCTTCTTCCCCATCTTTTTCAGAAGTTATTGGAAATTATTGGCTGATGTAGTAACACCCACTGTGTACAGATGGGGCAGAGTTCCTCCTCAGCAGGAGGAAGCTGAGGCCTGGCTGGTGGAAACCAATGTACCATTCTATTCCTTTTCACATCTTCCGTGACAGAACACTGTACAAAGCACAGCTGGACTCTGGAGAGTGGCTCATTTCATCCAGTGTGGGATTGCAGGATGAGGCAAAGCTTAGGGGAGGTGCCATTTTTTTAATGGAACCATCAGAACCACCGGAGTCTGATTCCATGTCAAGTGAAGTTCAAGTAACAGCAGCAAGCTTTTGTTGAGCATCTTCTATATCCCAGGCACTGTTTCAGAACCATCTCCTCTGTCCTTCATTGGGCATCCTGGTGCATGTCTTTAATCCTAGGACTTGTGACTTAGTTAGAGTTTCCATTGCTGTGAAGAGACACTGTGACCATGGCAACTCTTATAAAGGAAAACACTTAATTGGGGCCTGCTTACAATCCAGAGGTTTAACCCATCATCCTTATGTCACCATGGGAAGCATGGTGACATGTGCAGTTATGAGGCTGGAGACAGAGTTGAGAGCTCAACATCTTGATCAGAAGGCATCGAGATACACGGGCCAGACTTGAGCTCATGAGACCTTGAAGCCAGCCTCCACTGTTACACACTTCTTCCAACAAGGCCAAACCTAAGAGTGCCACACCCTATAGGCCAAGCATTTAACCACACAAAAATTTAAAACATTAAATTCCTATTCAAATCACCACAGGCAGAAGAAGTCAGATCTCTATGAATTCAAGGCCAGCTTGGTCTACATATCAAATTCCAGACCAGCCAGGGCTGCATACTGAGACCCAATCTCAAAAAACTAAGCAAACAAAAAGGAAATGTCTGTACTAATTAGGAATAGACCTTCTTCTCTCTTCTCCCGTCACACCTTCCTTTTTTCCTCTCCTCCCCTACCTCTATGACTGGGGTCTCATTATGTAGCCCAGGCTGGTCTTGAACTCATGATCCTGTCTCCATCTCCCAAGTGCAGGGGTTATAAGCATGTGCTGATACATTTGACTTATCATTTTTTTTTACACTGAAGTGCAATCACCATTTGCATTGCATTTATATCACTCTTGATAAGTTCTAATCCAGAGATTTCTAAGACTATAAGAAGATTGTGTGTAAGTCACAGCAAATATGACATTTTATAGAGAAGTTTGATACTGCAGAATTTTGGTGTCTTCAAGGGTCTTAGTATCCATTCCTTGACAACACTGGAGGTTCACTGGACCAGAATGAGAACCTAGTCACTTTTTTGGACTGTATAGGTCATTCTCATTGTACCTTATGTTAGAAACCAAGAACAATCTCAGCGTCACACAAAGAAATGCATCTATGTGTGCTTGCTAGAACTAATTGGGTCTTAGAACATTCTGCAAGCACATATAACCAAGATGACTTCCATCTTTTATCCCGGATGTAAGTAGTGACTACTTTTGATACTTCTGGCTAACCCAGCACTAAGAAGAAGAGACAGGCTCAGGAAACATGAGTTCTTGTCAGGCTAACTACCTTTTTTTTTTTTTAACAAAACATTTCTCACACTTAAGATATGTGATGATTTAGTCACTTTTCCTTACTGTATTTCCTATATTTGAATTACTGGAAAACACCAAGTTGTAGCACACACGCTGTACTACATACAGTATGTGACTGTGACAGTGTGTGAGCCAGTAGACAATCTCACAATGACTGAGACTGTGACCAGCATCCGGATGCTAACTTCTTACATTTGAGTCTTGGCTACACATACTACTTGCTGTGTGGTTTTCGCTGTTTTGTGTCCCAACCTTACCATGTATATTACTGTTTTCAAGATAGTGTCTTGGGTGACCCAGAATGACCTCAGACTCAACTATGCTGTCAAGAATGACTTTGAATTCCTGAACCTTCCATCCCCACCCCTCAGATGCTGGGGTTACAGGATACACTATCATGTTCAGCCTCATTTGTTTATTTTGGTTTTTAGAGACAAGGTTTCACCACATACCCCAGACTGGCCTTGAATTTACTATTTGGCCCAGGTTGGCCTCAAATTTGCAGCAATTCTGCCTCAATCTCCTAAGTACTAGGATTATAGGCCTGTGTCACCATGCCCAACTAACCCAATTATTTATTTATTTAAATGTATGGATGTTTTGCCTACATATAGGTCTGTGTGCCACATGTGTGCCATGTCCTCAGAAGCCAGAAGAAGGTATTAGGTTCCCTGGAATTGGACTTATATATAAATGGCTGTAGGCTTCCACATGGGTTCTGGGAATTGAACCCAGGGCCACTAGAAGAACAGCTAGTGCTCTTAACCACTGAGGAGTCTCTCCAGTCCCAGCTAATCTCATTTATAACAGGTAATGGGAACATGTATTTTCCTTGTTGGATGGAACAGATCAGGCAGTGGGTGCCGGCCTCTTTTGTGCTTGAGCTATCTCAATGACCTACAAGTTCTGACACAATGTAAACGCCTTGCAGACAGTCCTTACATGTATTGTTTAGGGAATTACAAGACAAAGTCTGTACATGCTTGCTAATAGACTGGTTTTTTTTTTCCTAAGTATTTTCAGTCTATGATCGGTCCAATCTGCGGACACCAAATCTGTAGCTACAGAGGCCCCACAGTGTTTGCAGGGAAGTCAGATGTTTTGTGTGGAGCCTGTCACCCCAGTGCACTGGCTTGGCAAAACCTAATGCCTCTGAGCACAGAAGTAAATGTGCCGTGAAGAAATTTTCTGTAACCAATTCCAGTAATAATTGGATTAGATCCTTATTAGATACAGATTTCAATAAAGCAGCGATGTTAACTCCATGTTTAAGTGAACATGACTGTTCACAGAGATCAAATGACACCACATTAAATTAGCATTGGCTATTGCCCCCTGGCGAGATATAGGTTAAATGTAAGGTTAGATTATCTTGAACTAACAAAGCCTTGAAATTATGAATGTCATCTTATATCATACTATGTAAATAGAGGCTCTACGGTTTGCTTTTTAAAAAAATTATTTATTCACTTTACATCCTGATTGTAGCCCCTCACATAGGCTCTCTTCCCATTCTCCCTGAGAAGGAGAACCCTCCACTCACCCCTACCCCTCGTATCAACCCATCCTGGCATATCAAGTCACTGTAGGACTGGACATACTCTCTCCCACTGATGCCAGTTAGGGGAACAGGACAGGCAGGCAACAGAGTCAGGAATAGCTCTCTGCTCCACTCCCCAACTCCAGTTGTTGGGTGACCCACATGAAGACCAAGCTGTACACTTGCTACATATGTGCGGGGGTGGGGGCTAGGTCCAGCCTATACTTGATCTTTGGTTGGTGGTTCAGTCTTTGGGAGCCCCCAAGGGCTAGTTGACTTTGTTGGTCTTCCTGTGGAATCTCTATCCCCTCTGGGTCCTTCAATCCTTCCCCTAAGTCTTCCACAAGACTCCCTGAGCTGTCTAATGTTTGACTGTGGGTGTCTGCATCTGTTTCAGTCAGCTGCTGGGTGAAACTCCTCAGAGGACAGTTGTGCTAGGCTACTGACTGCAAGCATAACAGAGTATCATTAATAGTACCAGGAATTAGTTCTAGCCTATGGGATGGGCCTCAAGTTGGGCCAGTCATTGGCTGGTCATTCCCTCAGTCTCCGCTATATCTTTGTACCTGCACTTCTTGTAGGCAGGGCACGTTTTGGTTAGAAGGGTTTGTGGGTGGGTTGGCTCTTTGCTTTTATAGAAATCAGAACACAAACCAGTTTAAATAAAGAGCTAGATTTGAGTCTTCATAATCTTAACTTTAAATTTAAAATGTATAACCAGGAACAATTGTCCAACAGGCTTGTCGCATAGGAAGCAGAGGCAAGAGGATCTCAAGTTCAAAGCCCGTTTGGTTAACTTAGAAAGATCTCATGTAAAATTAAAAAGTGTTGCTGGACATGGTGGAGCACCCCCTTTAAGCCTCGCACCCAGGAGGCAGAGGCAGAAGCAGAGGCAGGAAGATCTCTGTGTGTTTGAGACCAGTTTGGTCTACAAGGTGAGTTCCAAGACAACCAGGACTGTTACACAGAGAAACCCTGTTTTGAAAACCCAACATAAATAGATAGATAGATAGATAGATAGATAGATAGATAGATAGTATTGTATATAAAAAGAGAGCTAGAGAACTGGAGAGTGCCTCGGGGGTTAAAAGCACTGATTGTTCTTCCAGAGGACCCAGGTTCGATTCCCAGAACCTAAATTTCATGGTGGGCTTGTACTGCTGGTTCCAGGAGACCCATTTCCCTCTTCTGGCCTTAAAGGCACTCTGTGTCAGTGGGACATATATGCACATACAGGAAAATACGCATACACATAAAAATTTTAAAAGTGTTAGGGACGTAGCTCAGTGGTAGACTTAATGCTTAGTAACTCCCCACAGTGATATAATTTATTCTAGTAGACTATTGTAATGAATTAATAACTTTATTAATTACTTTTGTAGTTGTTATGATCAAACACCCAATGAAACATACTAGAGAAGAGGTTTAATTTGGCATGCCTGTGCCCCTGAGGGCAAGAAAGAGGGAATCAGGTTCTTGGGCCTGGAGTTACAAACCACTGTGAGCTACTATATGGAACTCCAGTCCGCTGGAAGAACAGTCAGCACACTTAACTGATGATCCAGTTCTCTAACTCCACCTGTCTTTTTTTGTTTGTTTGTTTGTTTCGAGACAAGGTTTCTCTGTGTAGTCCTGGCTGTCCTGGGATTCACTCTGTAGACCAGGCTGGCCTCAAACTCAGAAATCTGCCTGCCTCTGCCTCCCAAGTGCTGGGATTAAAGGCATGTGCCACCACTGCCCGGCTTATTTAAAAATTCTTATTTATTTATTTATATTTTATTTTAAAGAAAAGGTTTCTCTGTAGTCCTGGCTGTCCCAGAACTCACTTTGTAGACCAGGCTGGTCTTGAACTCAGACATCCAATTGTCTCTGCCTCCCAAGTGCTGGGATTAAAGGTGTATATTACTATGACCTGGTTGGCTCCACCTGTCCTTTTTTCGAGTGGTTACTGTCTCTGTCCTGTCCTGCCAAAGGCTGCATGTTCACTTCTGGAGTGTGCACAGAAAGCAGGCAAAAGTGCATCTGGGCTTTAAATGACAACGAAGGCAGTATGCAGCCAGCTGGGAGTGTGGGAAGGCAGACAAGCAGGTTCAGGAGCGGCAGTTCCATCCAGAGAAACTCAGAGTGTCAATCCAGAGAAATGCAGATGGATGGAGAGGAAACCAGCAGTGGGGTTAAGTGCACACAGGACAATGTTAGCACCCCCAAACCCCTTATTGGGATGGAACCCACAGACTGGACACACTAGGCAAATGCTCTCCCAGTGAGCTAAGGTCCAGCATAGCCTTGGATCAGCATCCAGTCTCAAATTCTCTTTTCATCCATCCTTCCTGCCCCATCTTCTCTACACCTCAAAAACAGTAGCACACTGACAACGGTTTAACATTTGGTTTCCTGGGAGAAAAAGGTCTGGTTTATAGTGTTTGCAGATTTCCTTGGTATAAATAACTCTACCGTGGGGGTGGGGGAGGAATGGCAAGCTCCCTAGGGATATCACCGAGCAGAGCGCGCTGCGCTGCAGAGCAGAGTGTCGGGAAGAGATGCCCAACAGCACCATTGGTAAAGATCCCCAAAGGAATGTGCTAAAACAGGAGTAAAGAGCTTTGAGAGATCTGCTATGCAAGGAAGGCAGAGTGGGTTTGCTAAAAGCTGCTGTCCTGCGGCTTACCATTCCCGGGGCAGCTTAGCTTTACAGTCCCGGAAGCGGAAGTCCAAGATCTGGACGGTAGCAGGCTTGACATCTACCTAGACCTCTCTCCTCCTTGGCTTGTGGGTGGCCACCCTGGCTGACGGATACAACTGAGGGCCCTGGAGCAAGTAGGAGCTGTCATAGAAAAGGGTGGCAGGGGACTGTTTGCAGCTAAGCCGAGGCATCTGCTTTGATCTTTATAGCTATAGATAAAATACTCCGAGGGTAACGGATAGGAGTGTCAGAGCTGGAGTCAAACAGGCTGCCTTCGAGTGAATTTAACCTCGAGAGAGTCAGGTCACTCTGAACTCTTCTGAATTTCTCACCCACAAAACACAGCTTAGTCTGCAGTCGATAAGCGGAATTACATGCTCTTTTGTGTAGCCTTTAACTGGGTGCCTGGCACAGAGCTGGAAAGGACCCAACTCCCGCCCCTCCACGTTAGTCACCTCCCCTGCAAGCCTCTCCGTGGAGCCATGCCAACCTGGGTGAATTTGTTCTCATTTCCCCGGGAGGGAAGAGAAGCCATCTGTCTCTAAAATCTGGAGTCTCTGTTTTCTATCACAGAGGGCTTGGATTTTGTCCTGGTATCTTTTTCTATAGGCTATGGAAACCTATTATTTGAAGAAGAAAAAAAAAAGAAGTAAATTTAGGCCCATGGAGAGGGGAGACTGAGTGATCTGCAGGGAGGAGACAGGAGTGCTAGGAAGATTTGGGACAGGATGGTGGACATTGGCTCTACAGGTGCTGTATTCTCCCCATCCTGTGCTCTACTGGCTTAGAACCTGCCAGAGGGCACTGTGGAATGCCAATAACATTAGGTCACCCGGAGGGACATGGACCTCTGTTGTTTAACAGTCTTTTCCTGGGGGAGATACAACATAATTGTCTACTCACCCTATATAGGAGTCCTGTAACAGACTAAGGACACCATCAAAGTTCAACTTACTGGACAAATGAGGTTTATTCAGGTTATTTACACGAATATGGGTGAAAGGTTACTTAGAGAAGTGGAAATGGCTCAAAACACCTATATTGCCAAAGCCAGCATGGGTGACAGCTCACGAGGGCTGGAAACCTGGAGTACACCACACAGCCTGCAGAGAGCTCAGCAGGTTGGGGAGTGTCTTTTCCAGGCAACTCGGCTTTGTTTCTTCTAGGCAATTCTGCTGGTCTCTGCTCCTTTCAGACAGCTTGGCTGGTTCCTGCATGTTCCTGGTGGCTGGGCTTGTCTGAGTCTTCTTTCCAGCTTGGCTCATCTGAGAGTAACTGCATTTCTTTTTTTCCTTCCTTCCTTCCTTCCTTCCTTCCTTCCTTCCTTCCTTCCTTCCTTCCTTCCTTCCTCTCTCTCTCTCTCTCTCTCTCTCTCTCTCTCTCTTTCTTTCTTTCTTTCTTTCTGTTTATATACTCGTTGGGAGGGAGGAGCCTAATGACTCTGGTAAGGTTTAAGAACTTCCTGAAGCTATTTTGAGTTGTTTACCTCCTGTCTTATAGGAGTATCTCTTCAGGATAGAGTGTTTCACCTACCAGAACAACCTGTCGTTTCATCTCTTTGCAAACAGCCCATCCTAAAACATCTCGTTACTTCTCATCTATTTTACACCCATCCTATGTCTTTAGAAGTTTCCCTTTAAGTTGGAAGGCTTTAACCTGGGAGGAAATTACACCCTGCTATATGGACAGAGTTAAAGGACTTTAGAGATGGGACATCCAGCATGGTGGCAGAGCTAGGAGGTTGGGAGGGATGAAAATATCTCCTGTACCTCTTCTGGACTTAGATTATTTGAGACACATGCTGCCCCTCAGGGTATCCTCCAGTTAGCATGACACCCTTTATGTTATGGGAAAGGATGCTGACCTGGGAAAAGCTGGTTTGAAAACCAAGTCTATTGAAAAGTCACCTGCCTGGTTAAAACCTGGGGTCTTGAGACAAAGGAGAAAGGGCGGGCAGGTAGTTAATGCAGGCACATTGCAGCTCTCACATGGCTGTCCTTCTGGAGAAGAAACATAGCTCTTTTTTGCATTTCTCCCACCCCCACGCAGAAAACTGTCATCAACGTCTTCCCATCTTAAACAGAGGAAGAGTGACAACGTGATTTTCCATCCTAGAGTGGAAAGAAGGAAGAAACAGCATTTCTCCCTGCTCTTTTGTCCCGTGTTCTGCTCTTCACTCCTTCCTTTCCACTCCCTCTTCCTATGCACATGCACACAGGGCTTCCTGCTGAACTGTGAACAGATGAACTGTTGTCTGTGAAACTGACCACCAAGCCTGTGAGTGACTGCCTTCATAGTCACTGCCCGTGAAACCAGAGCGTTCCTTCTTCAGGTTTCTTCTTAAGCAGTTCCAAAGAAAGGAGACCAATCCACATGTAGGGTCTGCCTAGTGGCTAACGGGTCTCAGAAGAATTGGGACTATATGTAGCTGATGAGTATATATTGAATAAATACTCTGGTCTCAAAAGACTCAGAATTATTCGAATACAGAGAGAGCATCAGTGTCACTTTTCGCACAGAATATAAAACTTTTGACTTTTGAAACAAAATGTGGAAAAGATGATAGCTTTTGAGCATAACAAATTCAAGATCATGGCACTTTGTGGGATTGTAGTGCATCTCAGCCTCCCTGTCACAGAAGTGAGGAGGGACTCCAGATCATAGGCAGGGCGAGCATCCGAGGAAGGCAATAGAGAGCAAGATTCTTGCCAAAACCTGGCGGCGATTGCGGGGTGGTGGTGGTGGAAGAACCTGGTGTGTCCCTGGCTTCTGTGAAGCCATGAGAATATCACACATAGCAAGATTTTAGCACTTATATGACCATGTGCAGAGAAGTCACTTTTGCAAAACGTGGCATATATTGAGAAATTGGTAATGGATCCCTTCCAGAGAGGAGGAATGGAGAGTAAAGGGGAAAGACTAGAAAGAGGAAATGAGCTAGGGAAGCCAAAGAGGAGGTGGATTTAGACAGGTTCATTCCAACCCAGGAGCTGAATGCCATTAAAAATCTTGGCAAAAAGCAAGCTTGCTATCCATCCTGCTTGATCCCATGATGCTCCAACACTGATTCTGTTCCATAAACATAGCTCATTAGTAACATGTTGTTAGAGCAGAAAAAACTCATTTCAGGTTGAGAGAAAAATATCTCCAGCCTGGATAGAGACCTAACATTCCAGTGGGACTGTGTCAATCATTTGGTTACGGGACTGCCCATCAGAAGGTAGGTTCACCATAAACAAGCCATGATAAACAGATAGGCAGGACAATTAGTCCACAACCATGTAGGGGTCATAATCAGCCTGCTTTCCTGGATTCATCAGAAAAGCATCACGTTTTCTTTTATTCTTTCTGCCTCTTTTTTTAGGCATGTTTTTCCATAACACATTAGGATTTCCCAACATCCTGACCTTCCTTACTCTTCCTTTGAAGCCTCTGTCCTTGCCATGTGGCTGCTTGTCCACCGTCATACCAGCTTAAATGTCATGGCTTTCCCCCTTCTGCCCCCCTTTGAAAGCTGCTGGGATTTATAGCTTGCCTTCTTGGGAAATTTTATTTTAAATTCTAGTTTCTATTTGAGTCCATTCTTAAATATTTTGTTAATGAGACTAAGAACCCCAGCAATGGGCCTAAATCTCCCCTGTATCATTGTTCCATAGGGAGGAGTTACTTTTTTGAAACTATAGAACTCTAAATACTGTTTTTTAACTTAATGAATTTTTTTTCAGGTCAGGGTTATTGATAAACTTGAAGTCATCTTAAGAGAATTGAATTTGATACTATTTTGTCTTTTGAAGAGGAAGCTGACATGCACAGAAACTCAGAAACATGGTGAATGAAGAAAACTGACTCTCTAAGGTTGTCTTCTGATCTCCCCATGCCTCTGCAGCAAGTGTTCAACCATACATACATATACCAACCATACAAACACACAGACAGACACACACTCGCACACACACGCATGCGCACGCTAAGTTGTGTTTGTGTATGTGTGTGTGTGTGCAGTATCAAGCCAAACCTATTGAATCAGTGTGTGTCCATGTGTTTGTGTTTAGGTGGATATGCAAACTTGGAATCTCTGTTGATGAATCTTGAGTATACTGAGGTTTGTAGAGTCTCTGGTTTGGTTCTTGGAAAACCAATTAGCAAAGAGCTTAAAAGGCCATTCACAAATTACCAGACATCACATGACAGGAGATGCATTCGTTAGAAGGTTGCCTCACCCCATTACGTACATAGAATTTAGGGTTGAGCACAGAGAGGGCCTATGTGAGTTTCACCCCTGGTGAGGAACATTTGCTAAAACGTTCTGAGCCAGAGCTGGGTTCCCGCCTAGAGCTTTGTATCACCGACAGTTTGGAAACGGAAAGCGTAGTGGGGCTCATGCTAACCTGCTGCTCGGTCAGGCTAGTCCAGTCACGGCTGCTGCAGGCTGCAAACTCCTGCCGTGCTGGTGCTTTGCCATCTCTGCTACTTCCCTCTGTCTGCTACTTGCTGTTTGTCCTTTTGCTTTTGCTTCCTATATGCTTCATAAACTCACTCGTTCCAAACTGAGAGCACACCGCTTATGGATAATTCTCCACACAGAGAGCAGCTGGCATAGTCAGTAGGCTGAAGGAGATACCATTTCCATTTCAAAGGAGTGACTGTCATAAAAGCTGAAAGGGGATGTATGGGATAGTAACCAGTGTCGAGAAGCCGAACCCCACCTCTCTGGTTTCATAAAACTGAAACACATTCACTCATTTGAAACTGAAAGTACAATTGTCATAGATCATTCCAGACTATATAAAACAACAGTGTCTCATAGATTCTAGGCTGGCCCCAACTGTAACCAATGACTTTGAACTTCTGGGCCTCTTGCCTCTACCCTCTGGAATGGTGGGATCATAGGCAACTGTTACCTTGTAGGTTTGCATAGTGCTTTTTGTCACTGAAAAATGGTATGTGTGTGTGTGTGTGTGTGTCTGTGTGTGTGTGTCTGTGTTGGTGCTCATGAACATAGTTTTATGTTCACATGTATGGACATGTATGTGAAGACTAGAGTCTATCACTGCCCTGGAGCTGGCTGAGTAGCTGGCCAGGGGATGTGCTGGTCTCTGCCTTCTCACGGCTGGCATTACCAGCATACACCACCATGCCCAGCTTATGATTTTTTTACTTTTTGTGTTTTTAGACAGGGTTTCTCTATGTAGCCCTGGCTGTCCTAGAACTCACTCTATAGATCAGACTGGCCTTAAACTCAGAGATCTACCTGCCTCTGCTTCCCAAGTGCTAAAGGAGTGCTCCACCGCTGCCCAGCTTTTTTTTTTTTTTTTTTTTAAGTGGATTCTGGGAATTGAACTCAGGTCCTTGGCTTGCAAAGCAAGCACTTTACCAACTAACTTATCTTCCCAGAATGAAAACTTGTTACTAAGATTTTCAAATACTGGTTTTGGTGGGTGGTGGTGGTGAAAGTTTTAATCGTGGTAAGATATACTTGGACTAAACCTCATCCCGTACACTTAATTTTTGAAAAACCATCTTACTAGATTTCAACTCTCCCTGGTACCATTAATTGTACATCGATTTGCGTGATGCTTTGGTTGTCATCCCACACCTTACGAACAGGGATCCTGTTTATTTCTGCTGCCTTAGCACCTAGGTCTCAATATCTGGAGTAATGCCTAGATAGAGTAGTCACCAAGCTACATGCTGAATTAGGAAACGAGTCAGCCTAATATGCACGCAGCATTGTGTAGACAGTCTCTGCACTTAATGAGCGCAAATTAGTTGGCGACATACACAAGGCTGTAAGTAAACAAGGGAAGGATATAATTATGTGTTATAAATTGTGGTTCTGTTTTTAAGCATGAAAGGAGAGGGAGAAGGAGAGACTTCTGTGGGCGCCAACAGTCAAGGTTGGCGTAGAGGGGAGGAAGTCAATTTAGGCAGCGGAAGCAATCTCCCTCCCCACCCTGCTTTATTGAGGCATAATTGGCAAATAAAACTTTCATATAGTCAAAGGTATAGAGCATGACTCTTAATTTGCATATACACTTCGAAATAATCACAGTTAGCCTATGAGCATGCAAAACACCACACTTGCTTCTTGTTTTGTGTGTGGGGGGGGGAGGGGGGGGTGAGGACACTTACGAGCTAATCCATTAGTCAATTCCAAATTCATGGGAGAGTGTTAATAGCCATGGTCTCCTGTGCACTGGACATTAGTCATACCTGAAATGTCATTCCTCTGGACCAGGATCTACTCACCTGTCCCTCCTGCCAGCCCCGGAATTAGCATTCTAGTCTCTCCTTCTATGCACTCAACTTATTTTCAGGCTCCCCCTGTGTGTAAGAACATGAAATATTTGTCTTTCTGTGTCTGGGTTATTTCATGTAGCTCATTGTCTTCTAAATCCAACTATGTGGGTGTAAATGGCAAGATTTCCCCTTCATCAAAGCTGAGTAGAGGGGCTGGAGAGACTGCTCAGTGGCTAAACATACTGGCTGCAGCTGGCCAGTTGCAGCAGTCCTGACAGCAAGCCCTGCACCTCTCCTAGGCAGCATTGTAGGGCTGGCTCTGGTTCAGGGGGCGCTGGTGAGCCAGCCCTGAGGGCCAGAGCAAGGGAGAGCTGGCCCTACCACGGAGCTGCTGTGAGGTGGCATGGGTGTAGGAGTGAACCACCCCCCCCTTCACCACCTGTGGGAGTCATGAGAGCCGGTGAGCTGTCCCTGCCCATCGCAGGCTGCCACACTTGGGAGAGTGGGCCTTGCACCTTGCCTGGGCAGCGTAGCTGAGCTGGCCTTGGTGGAGAGGGTGCAGATGAGCAGGCCTCTAGGGTGAGAGCTGGCTCTGCCATTGGTGTATTGTAACATGTTGAAGGTGCACGGGTGATACCCTCCCCATCTTGCCCCTTGCCAGCTGCACTCCCTTCGCCAGGGCCAGAGCTAGTCCTGCCCCCTCATTGGCTGTAGCAACTCAGTAGAGAGGCTCTGCACCTCACCTGAGCAACACAGTGGAGCTGGCCCTAATGGCGAAGGCGTGGGCGAGCCAGCTGCGAGAGTGGGAGAGTTGGCCCAGCCCTTCACAAGCTGCAGCACTTGGGAGAATGGGCCCTCCTTGACTGGGCAGCACAGTGGAGCTGGCTCTGAGGGCATGAGAGCAGAAGAGCTGACCCTACTTCCTGGCAATGGCTGCATCCTAGCAGGAGCAGTGCTGGAGAGCTCACCCTGGGAATGAGGATAAGGCGAGCCAGGGTGCTGACCAGCTCAGCTCCCACTCAGGCCCAGATCCAGGGCTCTGCATTAGTCAACCCCCAAATCTATATCATCTGTGAATGGTTGGGACCCGTGAAAGCGCCAGTCCTGCTGATCCAAAGCTGCAAGATCTCCATGACACAGGGCAACAGCAGGATAACCAGGAGTCTCAATAAGACACCAATATAGATGGTGTCACAGAAGCCAGAGATCTCAAACTAGACCAATGACACATTGCAATGAATGTTTGCAAGTGAAGATGTGTGGACACCGGGATACACTGGGAACACATGGCAGCACACTACAGCTTCCAGATATTTTCTTTGCTTCGTTTTTGTTGCTGTTTGAGTGTTGTTCTTTGGAGGAGAAAGTTACAAGGATCAAGGGTGGGTATGAGGGGATTGGGATGCATGATGTGAAATTCACGAGGAATCAATAAAAAGTTGTTTGTTTAAGAACACTGGCTGCTCTTCCAGAGGACCTGGGTTCAGTTCCCAGTACCTACAACTGTTATAACCATTTGTTACCCCAGTTTCAGGGATCAGACACCCTCTTCTGGTCTCCATGGGCACCAGACACACATGTGGTCCAGAATCATACATGCAAGGAAGCACTCATACACATAAAATAAAATTAAATAAGTCTTTAAGGCAGAATCAAGTTCTATCCTGAATTGTATGGCATTGTCTTTACTCAATCACTAATGAACGTCTAAGCTACTTCTGTCTTAACTGCTGGGAATAATGTTGCAATAAACACAGATTTTTTTTCTATTTAATTCTTTTTCAATTATTTATTGTGGGGGAGTGGGGGAGGGAGAGCTTCCTGCACACATGCCATGGTGCATGGGGAGAGAGGAAAACTCGCAAGGGTCAACTTTCTCCTTCCACCACGTAGATTCCTGGTACAGAACTCTTGGCAGCAAGCACCTTTGCTCTCTGAGCCAGTGTTGTTGACCTTAGTTTTAAAAATTTAAGGGACCTCTGTGCCATTTTCTACCATGGTTTTGTTCTTTTGCATTTCTACCAACAGTGCATAAGGGGAGAAAACAGCATTAACTCGAGATCATTTTTGTGGGAGTCTAGGGGCTAGACATGGTACTTAGTGCTCAACTTACTTTCTCCACTCTTATCCCCAAAACACAAACTTAAGGAACGGTGCTATTCACAGTGGGCAGAGTCTCTCACATCTATCAATACACTGTAGACAACCTTTTCCCAAATGACTCGAGATTGTACCAAATTGACAAAACTGACACCTCTTGAAAACTAAGCAGGCAGCCGGTGACGTGGAGCCTAGCTTAGCTCTCTACAGTCCACATAGCAAGCGTCCAAAGTAGGTAGAGAGACTGACAAAAGCAACCCTGCCCCAGACTAATGTCACTAGCTAGAGGGTTCTTTTGCTGTATTTAGTGTCTTAGTCCAGCACCCAGCAGCTGCTGTTTATACTCTGACCTTGTAATGTGAAGACCCTGGTGTTACAGCTCTTTGGTACCCAGAGCTAGTAACTCTTGGTGGCTTTCTGGAACTCTTCTGGAGGCCTAGTATCCCTTTCTCAGTTTTGACTATTTATAATAGTCACCTCTGCAGCTTCAGCCCTCCTCCATCTCTTCCATTTTCAGCACCAGCATGGTCTTTTTAAGTCTCCTCTGTCTGCAATCTCTGCTCCTATATGTCCTCTGGAACCCTTGGCTGACTCCTAGCTGCTACTACTGGATGTGCCTGGACATTGGCCACTCTGTGTTATCAGCTCAGCCTACTCTAGCCATGATAAATATGACAATTAGGCATTAAAACATTTGGTAGAGCTCTTTCCAGAACTTTAGCTCAGGATTATGGGGCTAATGCGAAGTAGGGAGGTCCTCTGTTCTGCTACTAGGAAGAGCCCGATAATACAGCTAGTCATGCATGCATCCTAACAACCATGTGTAGATGTCCTAGTTAGTTTTAACTGTCATCTTGACACAGCCTAGAATCACCTGAGGAAAGAGTTTCCACTGAGGAACTACCAGAGCAGATTGGCCTGTGGGCGTGTCTGTGAGGGATTGTCTTGATTGCTACTTAATATAGGAGGGCCCAGAGGGTGCCACTGTGGGTGGCACCATTCCCTAGGTAGGTGTTCCTGAACCATATAAGAAAGTTAGCTGAGTATAAGTTAGCTTGAGACCCCCGAAGAGGCATCCATCATGATGTCTGCTGTATTTCTTTGGCAATGAGTGAGTTTTCTGTTTCAAAGTAATGCTAAATAGAATAGTAAGCAGACTAGCTTTCATTCAGGTTCCCACCTTGAGTTCCTGTTCTGACTACCCTCAGTGATGGACTTGACCTGGAAGCATAAGTCAAATAAATCCTTTCCTCGTCTAAATAGGTTTTGGTCAGAGTATTGTTTTGTTTGTTTTTGTTTGTTTTGTGTTTTGTCACAGAGGCAGGGATGAAGCCAGAAGAGCAGGGGAGGTCCTCTCTCTGACTGGACTAGAGACTGCTACGAATCGTTCAGACTAGCTGGAGGAAGTCTTGTCAGGATCTGCTAAGGGTGAGGTAATATAAAGGTCATCTGAATTGGTCATGGTCTCAGTGATGCCTCCCCAAGGCAAAGCCAGGTTTGAAACACTAGTCATGACAGGTGCAGTGTTTCCTCTGACAGGAATGGGGTCTCTTCCAGGTCTTGGCAGCTGGATCAGAGTCTTCCCAAGCAACCATGAGTTGTTTAGAGTAGCCTAGCTGTCGTGATGACAGCTCCAGAAGTCACTAGAAAAGAGCAGCATGATTGACAGCTACCATAGTCTCCTTGGAAACAGCAGGGCTGATGTCATCATGGTTGTGGCACCAGTGGGCCTCCAGGAGAGGCAGTGATATTATTTGAATCCCTGCCAGACTTTGGAACAGTAGTACCAATGTCCATCTGGCTTCTGTCTCTTCCAGGCTTGGGGACACCACCAAGTTTACCCTGGACAGCTGCCTCTGGCCAGAGCAAAGAGAAGGGTCTGATAGTCTTCAGTAGAACACTCCAATTGCAAACTGCAACCCCAATAGTTCCAGACATTTAAAAAGACAGAACAAAGGAGTGCCTGCAGTAAAGATTTGACCTAAAAATTAACATTCTTTATTGTTATTGTTATTATTACTATTACCATTATTCAGCAGGAACCCTGTTAAGATCGGGCTATGCTTTACTCGAAGTCACTCCTTATTGTATAAAACAATGCGTTTCAGTGGGGTGCATTGCTCTGGGAGACTTCATTTTATTTTAGTTTTATTGAGACAAAGTCTCACTATGTAATCTTGGCTGACCTAGAACTTGATACATAGACCAGGCTAGCCCTAAAGTCATAGATCTGCTCCCATCTCCCTCCTGAGTGCTGGGATAAAAGGCACATGCTCTGTGCCCAGTGTGGAGACTGCATTTCACAAGCAGCTTTTTAGTCTATTTGGAGAGAGGACTACAGCAGCTCTTGGGTGAACTCATACACAGCACATCTGTCAGGCACCATCCACACAGCACAGACTGATAAAAGACTTATTTCTGGTGGTAGAAAGGGTGGTTTCAGTTTATTGGGTGAATTAAAACTACAAATAGGATGTGCTAGAGGCCTATCAAAGATCTTATCGGATATGTCAGACCAAGAAAAAGGTGTGAGTCTCTTCCTTACCTGGACCCCATAAAGTGATAGACACTTAGCATTGTGATGAGTGGCCACACACCAACCTCTCATTTGATACCTGGTGTGTGCCTCAAGGACCTAGAAGCAGAGGACTCCTCAGCTATCCGTGGAGCTTAGGCTTGGTTTGGTCTCCTGCTTTCACATAGCCGACTCAACTTTGAAGTGTCCACTCACCTGTTCGCACCTCTGTTATTGCCCTGGTTCCTGTTTGTGACCTGGAGTGGGCTTTCACCTTACAGTTGAACCCTGTAGCATCAATCTTAAATCCTAACAGTATTTCCAGCAGGCCCCTCACTGTACTGATATGGTTCATTATGTCATTTATATGGATTCTTTTTCAACATCCTTTTACAAGCTCTTGAACTTTGCCACGGTTTCTTTAATTTGTTTTTTTTCCCTCTTATAAACAATATATGTTTCTCTCTATATATGTGTATACAGATAAACATATATTTACTATATGCTATATCATATATGATGTAAGAATTAATATTAACACTTAAGGTTGGAATAAAAGAACTTGCATTCGTCTTGACCAGGTTACTAAAGTAGATGGGATTATACAACAAATTCTTGTCATAGAGACCACTGGGTCTTGTGAATTGATCGATAAGCAATAAAGTCTGACACTATGGAAATTAAAAAATGTTAATATTTCTGACACCCTTATGACAACCCCATGTAGCTCAGGTTGGCTTTGAACTCTCTAAATAGTCAAAAATGACTTTGAACTTTTGAGTCTCCTGCTTTCACCTCCAGAGTGTTGGAGGTGAAACTTGAGTGACATATGCTCCATTTAGACAGTGCTGGGGATCAGATTCAGGGTTTCTTGCATGCTAGGCCAGCATTCTACCAACAGAGATATATCTCCAATCCCAACAAATTTTATATAACAGTATTTAACCCTAGGCTAATATTTATAGGGAGTGTTGGGTCCTACCACTTGGTTTCAGTAGGGCTTTGGACAGAGACACGGGCTGGAAAGCAGCACCGGCAGAGGTGGTGGTGGTGGTGGTGGTGGTAGTGGTGGTGGTGGTAGTGGTGGTGGTGGTAGTGATGGTGGGTGTGTGGATTACAACTTCATCTGCAGAAGTCAGATGGAAAATGAGAAGCAGTCTCTCACAGTCTGAGCTGAGTCTTTTAGGCTTGCAATGCCACAAACCCACTCAAGAGGAAGAATTCTTCCTGCAAGGCGCTGCAGCCATGAAAATCAAGTTTGCTATCTTCAGGCTGTGTCAGGATGGGCTTTGTAGCTGAAAGAGGGCTGAGTTCACAAGGAGGAAGGGCAGTCAGTCTTACTGTGGAGACATAAGGAAGAAGGTAGGACAGAGAGAAGTCGGAGTCAGGATCAGTGTCAAATGCCATGTAAACAAGGCTCAGAGAGGAAGCAGGTTGAAGGACAGGGTGAGGTGCAACCAGAAGCCAAGACTGAAAGGACTAGGCTGGAGTGGGAGGGGCAGGGGAAGGGAGGGCTGGGTCGAGCAGAGACATGAGTCCCAGGTCCTTCTCTATCCCTTGAGTGGGGAAGAAAAACAAATCATTGCTCCGATATTTCATCTAGAATTCCTAGGGGAGAGAACGGTCTATTTAGCAAACACCTCGCTGAGCTCACTTGAATGTGAAAAAATAGCACTGTAGGTCCATGTGGCCAGAGGCAAAGTATGAGTCAGCCACAGCTAGCTGGCTCTGCAGAAGAAATGAACAGAGTTTTGACTATAAGAAAACTCTGGAAGAGTTTGGGAGAGGGGGTATTTTGGTCTGATGCAAGAAAATACATGAACTGAGAGGCAAGGAAACATTGGAAATCCATGACTCACGGTTCTGGGTGCTTTAGAGTTCAAGGTTGGCATCTGGTGAGGGCCTGTGTCCTTGTCAACAGATGGCACTTCTCCCTGAGGGGCCAGCTAACTCCATGATGCTCCCACACTAACACTAATTTCAAACATAGTGAGTGGCTCTGTTCTCAGGATCTGGTCATTCCCTAAGTGGCCATACCTCTGAATACCATCGTTCTGTGGGTTATGATTTTGCTATGATTTTTAGTGGGGCACAGACATTCAGGCTGTCAGTGGTGGCACAGGGACAGCTCGGCATGGACACCAATAGCTTGAGTTGGTCCCTCCCAACTTAAGGACCTCTAGTTGGGTTAAAGCAGGATCTTGGTTATCATAGACCAGAAGCCGGGTTGACACACAGTCTATGAGTTTGTTAAGATTTTAGACAGAGAGATACATAGGAAAGGACTCTATACCACCTCCCTGCTCCAAGCATGGGACAGGAGTCTCAAGAAAGAGCCATGCTTAGATGGCTCTGGCTTTTAAGTTAGATTTCTCAGAGGACATCATTTCCAATAAGGCTTACAGATCAGGCAAAGATTAAAAATATGAGCTGGTTTATTTATTTTTAGTATCTTAACTTTCCTTTGTAGATGAACATTGTAAGGCAACGTTGGGATCAGGCAGCGCCCTGCCCTAAGTTACTCTGTTTTGGGGAAGCATCCACTCCATTTTGCAAGAAGCTCTCAGCTGTGTTTTGAGTGCCAATGCACAGGCAGGACGACTCTGCATCTTGTTATGTCTATGGACACAACCACATGTCCTGCACCCCTCTTGAGGCACAGACTCCTAAAAGGGAAAAGGTCCCACCTACGTAGAAAGGTAGACTGGGATCATATAAGCACAAGGTGTGTTAAAACCTTATCCTCAAAGCCAGGCCCTCCACGGACTCGGCAGAGAGGAGGACATCTGCCCTGGTGATGCTCATAGCCCCCAGTGACCTGTCATCTGATTCTGTGTTCTTCAAGAAATTGACAGAAAGAGTCCTCGGGACAATTCCAGGCTCTTCAGTTAAGGTTGGCTCCCACAGTTGACACAGTCCACTTGGACTGCCATCTGGCATCCATCAGTTCTCTCATCTGGACCTGGTTCTGGACCTGGTCCCAGTGGTCTGCAGTCCACATTTCACTTCTTTGGTTCCGTTGAACCCGGTGTGTGTGTGTGTGGGGGCAGCTCAATGCTATGACCCTGTAGCTTGGGATCTGGGTGTCTCCAGCAGCCCTGGAACTGGCATCAGTATCTAGCTACCACAGTGACTCTGTGTATCTGTATCAGCTGCTGCCACTGTTGCAGCTGACACCACTTCATAATAGATGATTCTGTGAGGTGCATGGTTTAGAATTATGGACAAGAGGAAAGTGTTAATATAATAAAACTCAAAGTTTCATACATCTTGCCATAAGTAAATATGGATCATTGGTTGTTTGTGACATCCTTATCTCAGATATCTGTAAGAAGACACACATCAGCTTTGTAGGCAATTTTGGTTGAAGTTTCTTGACTCTCAGTCAGCAGGAAGAAGAAACTAGATCCCAGGGGGAAGTGTTTTCTTTTCTTTTCATGACCCTTTCATTTTTCTTTTCTTTTCTTTCTTTCTTTTTTTTTTTTTTGGTTTTTCAAGACAGGGTTTCTCTGTGTAGCCCTGGCTGTCCTGGAACTCACTCTGTAGACCAGGCTAGCCTCGAACTCTCGAACTTAGAAATCTGCCTGTCTCTGCCTCCCAAGTGCTGGGATAACCCTTTCATTTTTCATGCTTTTTTTTTTCTGCCACGCCTCAAGACTGTAGCAGGGAGGAGATTGCAGGTCCTCCTGCCTAGGGGAGTGTCCTGAGGCTGTTTGGGGCTAGACTGACACACCTAAATTTTCCTCAGCTGGGCTGCAGGCCTGAGGCTCCATGTCCCTCCTCCATCAATTGCTGTGTCACTAGAGTTTTTGAAAACCTGGTCTCTGGGGTTCCAACTGACCATGCTTAGCCAATTACTTCAGAAAGCCTGTGGGAGAGATGAACTGCACTGAGGGCAGGAGATGAATTTTATTCAGTGCATCAGTTTGGGAAGAGCAGAAGTCTTGTGACCTAAGACCTGTCTTTGGGAAACTGATAAGATCTTTGATGTTTTATAGAAAGGGGACTACAGACCAGCTTGGAGTTCACATAGCCAGCCAAGCAGGCGATTTTGGTCAGGCTGTGGTCCGGCAGGCCATTATCTGAGAGCAGGTCATCTGGGGCCTCCCGGATGATGAGGAAGCTTCTGCTCCTGCTGCTGCTGCTGGGTGTGGTGCTACTTTTACCCTTTGTCCCAAGATGCTTATCTATCAGAAATGTTGTTAGAGTGACTCAGACAGTAGCCAGTCAGAGTGGCTAGAAGATTCCTTCAGGTATAGGGCAATGTGTGAGTCAGGTTCTCTAGAGGACCAATCAATAGAACAGATTATGGAAAGGAATTTATTATATTGGCTTACATAGAAGGTCCGGGTAGTTCAACAACAGCAATTTATACTATTGGAGAGTCTGAGAACCTAGTAGCTACATAGTCTATAACATTAGCTGACACTGACAGTCTGAAGGATTCTGGGATAGGCACCGGTCCTTAATCCATTTAGGAAATTTAGTACCCAAGAAGTTGGGCTGTAATGTCAGCGGAGGTGGGCAGGCAAGAGTAGCTGTGTGATTTCCTTGGACTCTTTATATCTGGGTCACGACTGGAAGGGGTTGCCTACTCTCAGTCTTCCTCTGTCACTTGATTCTTCCTAGAAATGCCCAACACACCCATCCAGAGGCAGGCATCTTGGTTGATTACAGACTCCAAGTTAGCAGTCACAATTAAGCAGCGCAATGAGTGGAGACTTCTGAGTACTACTCCGGGGGTCTGGAGTGGGAAGCTGCAAAGGCTTGTGGTCCCATTCCCAGAAGCAGGAAGAAAGCTTCTTATGGGAATTGCTCCATTCCACCCCAGTGGCCATCTCCCTGCCCCAGGCCTGTCTTTGCTCTGTTGAGGGAAGCTCTCTTTCCGTCTCCTTTAGATAAGTGTATACATTTTTCCTTTCCTTTATGTAGGGGTCTTAGTACCCAAGTTTAGGAGGTGACCTCTGACCTCACACTCTCCCTTCAGTTTCTCATGCTGGAGGAGCTGGTAGGCACCGTGACACTAAGATGTCTGAACAGCGCTGGGGAGGCAGCTCTGTCGGTAGAGTACTTGACTAGCATGCGCAAAGCTCTGGGACCCTTATAAAGATGGCGAGTCCAGAGCATAGGGTGGGAACACAGGCGGGCTAGCATGGCTCAAAAAAAGGGTCCTCTTTTGTTTCCTTCCTCAGGCTCTGTGTTAGTCAGACCTTTTCATTGCTGCAGCCAGCTTCCCTCAGAGAACAACTTATAGGAGGAAGGGAGTTAGCACCCTACTCCCAGGGTTCCACAGCAATGGCAAGAAAGGCGTGGCTTGCGCCCTTGAAGATTTCTGTAAACCCCACCTCCTGAAAGTTTTAGAGCTTCCCAAAATAACACCAGCAATAAGGGCCAAGGTGAACCTGTGCCCGCGTGTGTGTGTGTGTGTGTGTGTGTGTGTGTGTGTGTGTGAGAGAGATTTCATATTGAAACCCTGACAGGCTCCTTCTCAAATTATTGTAGTTGTGTGTGACCAACAAGGAAATGACTGACTTTTAAGTTTGACCCTTGTGAAGGAATCGAGTGTGTGCTTCCCACAGGTTATCAGATACTTTGAGCACTGTGGAAAGGTGGAAAGACTTTATCATTTTATACGGTCACAAGCAAAGCATCCAAGAGTTCCCAGGATAAATGTCAAGGTCCCTAGTGGAGTGTGAATGGCATCTGTAGGTTACTTGTCTCCAGACCATCTCCCAGTCAGGGCTGTGCTGGCCACTTAACATGAGCATCTTTTCCCTCTGATCTCACCTACTCATCGGTCAAGAAGCAGGAAGTCAGTTGCTTGATTTGTTCTGAGCCCACTTCGCTTTGCCCATATTGGATATAGTTGTATCGTATATAATGATTTAGATTATATTTTTAAAGGCTGTAGAGTTGACTCAGTGGTTAAGAACACTTTCGTTCTTACAGAGGACCAGGATTCTATTTCCTGCACCTACATGGAGGCTCACCACTTCTGTAGGCACCAGACATGTAGATGGTGCACAGACATACATGCAGGCAAAGCATTCATACATTAAAAAAATCAAATAAATCTTTAAAAAGTACTGAAAGCCCCCTAGAAAGCTTTAAATTTTTTAAATTACATTTTTGTTTATTTTGTGTGCATGTGTTTGTGAGGGTATGCATCTGTCCCAGTGTGTGTGTGTGTGTGTGTGTGTGTGTGTGTGTGTGTAGGTCAGAGGACTGTTCTCTCCTTCTACTATGTGAGTCCTGAGATTGAACTCAAGTTATCTCACTTTGTGGCCTTATCCGCTGAGCTGTCTCAATTGTTCCTGTGGGGTACTTTGGTTATTGTTACTTCTTTGTTTGGTTGTTATTGTTTTGAGGGTTTTATGGTCTGTAAGTCAGTATTTACCTGAGAATGACCCTCAACTTCAGATCATGTTACCTCTACTTCCCTGATGATGGTATTACAGTAAGTACCACCATGCCCAGTTTACGTGATGCTGGTACTTAAATTAATGACGCCCTCTTTAGGTATCTTCCAGCCACACTGGCCTGCAAGCTGCTCCAGCACGAGCTCTCTTCACAGCTGCACTGCCAGCACACAGTAGACTCCCAGTTTGTTGAGACTGGTGGCGGAATGAATGCATGACATCTCGAGTGGAACCGTCATCATGTGCATTTTGGTCTATCACAGACTTATTAACAAATGCAACAGAAGAGGCAGAAGATGAGTCCTGTGTAGGAAAAATGGTGGGTGGGACTCAGATGAGAGTTTTAATGTCTCCTGTACTTTTACCTTTGATTTGCCCTGTCCATGAGAGCATCGTATATAGGAAAGAACATCATGGAGTCAATCCTCTTTCATTGACCCTGTGTTTGCATTTCTCAGTAAGGTCATTCCCACAGGTTCCAAGTTTTAACGTAAGAGGTACTCACACCTGGACCTCCAATTTAGTGTTATTTAATTCTCATATGGTAATGACCCCTTGTGGGTTTATGGCTTTCTTTCATCTTAAAACCTCAAAGCATCTCCAACTATTAGTAAACCCTCTTGGCTCCCAAGGCTTTGCTGCCAGTGGACCATCTCTCTGTTGGGTAAAGACATGATATTGAATTGGCTCACTAATCAAGTGGATGGGTAGATGATTACATTTAAAGACATCTTTCACTACAGAGTATTTTTAACATATAGAATTAGGCCCCACAGCATAGTAAGCGTCAGTCTGTCAGCCACATGTCTACTGTGGCCCATTTTGCTTTGCCCAGTCCCACCCTCCTGCTATTCAAATGAGAACTTTAGTAACACTTTCTACCTTCCTCCCCTCTTCCTCCCTTCTTCCTCCCCTTTTCCTCCCTTCTTCCTCTCTTCTTCCTCCCTTCTTTCTCTTCTTCTTCCCCTTCTTCCTCCCCTCCCCATCTCTTTCTTTTGTTTTTTTGTCTTAAATTTTTTTGAGAATATAATTTGATTATGGTATCTCTAGTTTCTCTCTCCTCTCTGCAAACTCTCTCATATAGCTATTCCTTTAAATTAATGTTCATATATACATATGTCATTGCATGCATATGAGCATATATATATATAGATACATATACACATGCACATACAAACACACACACACACACACACACACACACACATGCCCAACTCTAACCTGTATAGTGCTATCTGAATGCATAATTTCAGGGCTGATGGGCTGACTGTTCACTGGACACCAAATCAGTGAGCCCTCCATGGGGAAGGCTACCCCTCCTGATCTGAGCTTCCCTCAGGTGCCTGTAGCTCTGTGTGCAGGGTTAAGGCCTCCTGGG
>NW_021621022.1:6171695-6175473 GCF_004785775.1 Grammomys surdaster
TAAGCTGTAAGCCAGACAAACCCTTCTTCCACAGGTTGGTTTTGGGTCGTGGTGTTTATCACAACAGAAAAGCAAACAAAGGGTCAGAGCCTTGTGCAGGCCTGGTCAATTTTACTCACAGACCTACGTTCTTCATTCCTAAGTGTTGGGAGCCGACTCTGAGCTGAAAGCGGCTATTATCTTCGCAGCCATCTTGAGCCATATACCCTGACAAGAGACTTGTTTACAACCGCTGAGCACACTCTGATAATTATCTTGATCCTTTCAGTCAAGGCCAGGCAGTGGTAGCACACGCCTTTAATCCCAGCTCTTGAGAGACTCAGGAGAGAGAGAGATATAAAGAGAGGCAGTGAGAGCAGATAGACTAGTCAGAGCAGACAGACTTCGTCTCCAGACAAGACAGACCGACTCAGAGCAGATAGACTCAGAGCATACAGACTAGACTAGACAGAGAGACTAGACCCAGACAGACTCAGACAGACTCAGGCAGACAGACTAGACAGAACAGACAGACTCAGACTCCATCTCCAACAACAGACTTTGTCTCCAGAGCAGATTCCGTCTCGTTTCCAGACCAGACTCCCTGTCTTGTCTCCATTCTTCATGTCTCCGTCCCCACACTCTCTCTTGCTAGGCCCTGACCCGTGGACCGGAGCAGCAGAACGGGCTGTTACACCTAAGCTTTTGTGTGTGTGTGTGTGTGTGTGTGTGTGTGTGTGTGGCAATCCTCCTGCCTCAGCCTCCTGAGTCCTGGGATACAGGCATGTATCAGGAGAGCAGCTCACGTGATTCTTACCATATAGTTCATTCACTGATGGCAATTATCCCTTACACTTTCTAGAGCAGCAGTCTTAACCTGTGGTTCATAACCCCTTTGGGGGTCGAATGACCCTTTCACAGGGTCTCCTAAAACCATTGGAAACACAGAAATATACATTATGATTCTTAACAGTAGCAAAACTAGTTATGAAGTAGCAATGAAAATAATTTTATGCTTGGAGGTCACCACACCCTGAGGAACTGTATTCAAATGTTACAGCATCAGGAAGGTTGAGAACCACTGTTCTAGAAAAAGGGCAGGAGCCTGCCTTAAACATGCAGAAATCAGGTTCTCTGGATAAGTATTGTCCTCAACAGCATTGACTCAGTGTTGGATGGACAGATGTGTTCCAGAGTGACTGTTACTGTAGAGCTCAATGCCAGGGACACATCCTCTCCTGTGTCCCCAGAGGTCCTAACTCTGTCACTTCAGAGCCCTTTCATTTCAGAAATGATGTCATTTATTGATTAACTTAATGAGAATGCTGCTCAACTGGAACATTCAAACTCAAGCCTTAGAGGCTGGACAGATGATTAAGAACACTTACTGCTTTTGAAGAGGACCTGGGTTCAGTTCCCAGCACATACCCGCATGAAGACATACTCACCTATACATAATTAAAAATCTTTAAAACAACTATCTTAAAACAAAAACAAAACAAAACAGATCCTAGATAAGTCAAAGTAGGCATTCCCAAGTAGAACTACCAAAGGGATTGTGGGAAATATCAACGTGGATGGAATACCATGTTTCTTCAGAGTCATGTTCAAACCACAAGCAAGTGTGATAAAGTCATACCTCCTCTGAAATGCACTTTCTTTTTTGGCTCAGGTCCCTGCTCCAGATTCCAGGTTGGTTCCCTGTAGTCACTGATAAAATCATGGGCAACTCCAGGGTCTTTTCCCTGAATTGTTCTGGATGTCATTGATGTGAGGCAAATGGGAAAGGAAATGTAAGTCAGGGCTCACAACGCCTAGAGGAACCGGGCTTCAAGTTCATGACTTTTAACCCGTGGCACAAACCCATATGCATTTTACTGACTAGGTGTGTGGGAGAAAGGCGGTGTGCCCTCCGACCTGTTCTCTTTTTAATAGCAAAGTCCCTTTCTAATTAATGTTTTTGAAACTGACTTTACTGCAGGAAGAGGCTTGTTCCCATGCATTTTCGGTTCAATGCTTTCCAAGACTATAGTGAGAAAAGCATGTGTAAAATAAAGCCTTGGAGAAACCAGGTCTCATTAACCCTGAGCCTGTTAAACTCAGAAAGCATTTATTAAGCACTTGTGTGCTGGAGGTGTGCAGAGAGAGGTGGGTGGGAGGCGAGGAACAGGAGAGCATGGGTGCCCTAGAGTAACCTGCTCCGTGATAGCATAATGGCCAAGTGTGTGTAGCATAATAAGGGGCTGGCAGGCAAAGGAGACAAGGGAGTAGGAGCCGCCGTGGGAGAAGACTTGCCAGAATAAATGATGTTTTATTAAATCTTAAAAGACAGATATAATCTTAACTGAGTTAGGAATTGGGATGCAATGGGCCATCCACATAGAAGGAAAGGAAAGAATCTGAGTCCTAAAAAATGAAGACGGTGGAGGTCAAATGTGGTCTAATCAATCTCCCTGACTATTGGGATGTGTGTGTGTGTGTGTGTGTGTATGTGAGTGTGTGTTGTATGTAGTGTACATGTATACATGTGCGTACTTATGTGTATGGGGATATGGTCACTGAAAGAACAGAAAAGAGACAATATTCCAACTTTCCTTTCTCTAAACAGCACACACACACACACACACTTTTACATTTGTGTCTATGTGTCTATGTGAGTGTATGTGAATTATGGGCCTGAGGAGGTCAGAAGAGAACATCAGATTCTCTGGAACTGGAGTAACAGGCAGCTGTGAGTCGCCTGATGTCAGTGCTAGGAACTGAGCCTGGATCCTCTTCGAGAACAGTGTATACTCTTATTCATTGAGCCATCTTGCCACCCCGCACCTGCCATGGTTTTTACTCAGTGCTATTTTGTACCCCTCATTGTCCTTTCAATACCTTTTTTCAGAAACTGATTCCCACTAAGATGATCTGATACAGAAATTTTAGCTGTCTGCATCACACACATACATGCATACATTCTCTCTCTTTCTCATAAACATTTTTTTTAAAGAAGAAGCTACAAGACAGAGAGTGGGGAGGGGACAGATAATATATATGGTCTACCTAACTCCATTACAGTGAATTTCACAGCTGGGACACATTTCCTACAGAAAGCACATTTGGCTATGGGATGTGGCTGGAGCCTGTGACGTCACTGTGGGTAAGTGTTCATCAGGAAGTCTGCCTTTGATGTGTGCTTTAGTGAGGGCAAGGGAGGTTGCTGAAGGTCTGGGGGGCTATGATTGTTTCATGGTTTTTGTTTTGTCTTGTTTGTTTTTTTTTTTTTTAATGGATTATGCATCCCAGCCTGGCCTTGAACTTCAGATTCTCCTGCTCCCAGTGCTGGAATTACAAGTGTGCACTTTCACACCCAATTTATGTGATGCTGGGGCTTGGACCCAAGGCTTTTTGCGTGTTAGACAAGCACATGTATATATGTGCATGCTTATGTGTATGTGATTTGGTCACTAAAAGATTAGAAAAGAGACAACATTCCAATTTTCCTTTCTCTAAACAGCACACACACCTACCCACTCCACACCACACATACACACACATACACACATACCACACCATATACACAAACACACACCACACACACACCACACCACACACACACACGCCACACACACAAATACACACCACACCATACACACACACACCACACACAAACACACACCACACCATACACACACCACACACACCACACCACACACATACACAAACCACACACACAAACACACACCACACATACATACCACACACCACACCATACACACACCACACACACCACACCACACACATACACAAACCA
>NW_021621022.1:6175573-6198867 GCF_004785775.1 Grammomys surdaster
ACACACCACACACACCACACATGCACACACCACACCACACACACACATACCACACACACACCACACACACATACCACACCACACACACCACACCATACACACACACTACACACACATACACACACACACACACACACACACACACACACCAACTATGCTATATCCCTTCAAACCTTCCTCATCTAGTGTCATTGCTCTCTAGCAAGGCTTCTTCCTCCGTGTCCCTTTATTGATGACCTCTCTGGTTCTCCTCTGCTTTCTGCTTAACTAAATTCCACTTGCCTTTTTGGATGTAATACATACACAAATGGTGCTGTGTCATGGTTTGGCACAAACTGAACCCTCCTTTATGCCTTCATGCCAAGACACTTTCTTCTGTCTCTAGTTAATTTATTTTGTGGTTCTGTGGGAGGCTCACAGAGCTGGTAGAGTCCTAAGATGATGGAAGATGCCGTTTCAGAAATAAGCCCCTTTGCTTGATGGTGTGAAAGGGCCATGGCAGAGATCTTCTCTGTGAGTCCCTTGTGACGTAGATATTCATCACTAAAGTCACCTGTTATATCACCTGCCAAATAGTGTCCTCGAGCCACCAAATATTCACTGAAGCATAATTTTTAAATAGTTGGATTCACTTCAGAAATATATTAACCTCTTTCCATTTTTCTCTTTATAAAAATATTCTCTTGCCTTTATTTCTCCCAGAATATTAAATATTTTTTTAAAAAATTTAATTATGTTTCCTATCAGATCACCATGGACTAAGGCTGGTCTTCAATAACAACAAAAACAACAGAAAGCCCACATACACATGGAAGCTGAACAACACCCTACTCAATGATAACTCGGACAAGGAAGAAATAAAGAAAGAAATTAAAGACTTTTTTAGAATTTAATGAAATTGAAGGCACATCATACCAAAATGTACAAGACACAATAAAAGCAGTGCTACGAGGAAAACACATAGCTCTAAGTGCATACAAAAAGAAACTGGAGCAGGGCGGTGGTGGCGCACGCCTTTAATCCCAGAACTTGGGAGGCAGAGGCAGGCAGATTTCTGAGTTTGAGAGTTTGCGGATAGCCTGGTCTACAGAGTGAGTTCCAGGACAGCCAGGGCTACACAGAGAAACCCTGTCTCGAAAAAAAACAAAAACAAAACAAAAACAAAACAAAACAAAACAAAAGAAACTTGAGAGAGCATACACTAGCAGTTTGACAGCATACCTGAAAGCTCTAGAATAAAAAGAAGCAAACACTCCAAAGAGGAGTAGACGGCAGGGATGAATTCAACTAAGTAGGAATAAAAAGAACTATACAAAAAAATCAACAAAACCAGGAGCTAGTTCTTTGAGAAAATCAACAAGATAGATAAATCCTTAGTAAATCCTTAGTCAGACTAACCAGAGGGCACAGAGACAGTATCCAAATTAATAAAATCAGAACGGAAAATGGAGACATAACAACAGAAACTGAGGAAATTAAAAAAATCATCAGATCCTACTACAAAAGCCAATACTCAACAAAACTGGAAAATCTGGATGAAATGGACAATTTTCTAGACAGATATCAGACACCAAAGTTAACTCAAGATCAGATAAACCATCTAAACAATCTCACAACCCCTTAAAATATAGCAACAGTCAATAAAAGTCTCCTCACCAAAAAAGCCCAGGTCCAGATGGATTTAGTGCAGAATTCTATCAGAACTTCCAAGACCTAATACCAATTCTCTTCAAACTATTCCACAAAATAGAAACAGAAGGAATACTACTCAATTCATTCTATGAAGCCACAATTACGCTCATACCTAAACCACACAAAGATCCAACAAAGAAAGAGAAGTTCAGACCAATCTCCCTTATGAATATTGATGCAAAAATACTCAATAAAATTCTTGCAAACCAAATCCAAGATCATATCAAAACAATCATCCATCATGATCAAGTAGGCTTTATCTCAGGAATGCAAGGATGGTTCAACATATGGAAATTCATCAACATAATCTACTATATAAACAAACTCAAAGAAAGAAAACACATAATCATCTCACTAGATACTGAGAAAGCATTGACAAAATTCAATACCCCTTCACAGTAAAAGTCTTGGAAAGATCAGGAATTCAAGGCCTGTACCTAAACATAGTAAAAGCAATTTACAGCAAATCAGTAGCCAACATTAAAGTAAATGGAGAGAAACTTGAAGCAATCCCACTAAGATCAGGGACTAGACAAGGCTGCCCACTCTCTCTCTCCCTATTCAATATAGTACTGGAAGTCCTAGCCAGAGCAATTAGACAACAAAAGGAGGTCAAAGGGATACAAATTGGAAAGGAAGAAGTCAAAATATCACTATTTGCAGATGATATGATAGTATACTTAAGTGACTCCAAAACTTCCACCAGAGAACTCCTAAACCTGACAAACAACTTCAGCAAAGTGGCTGGATATAAAATTAACTCAAACAAATCAGTAGCTTTCCTTTACTCAAAGGATAAACAGACTGAGAAAGAAATTAGGGAAATGACACTCTTCACAATAGTCACAAATAGTATAAAATAACTTGGTGTGAATCTAACCAAGCAAGTGAAAGAACTGTATGACAAGAACTTCAAGTCTCTGAAGAAAG
Organism: Grammomys surdaster; assembly: GCF_004785775.1. Taxonomy (NCBI): domain Eukaryota; kingdom Metazoa; phylum Chordata; class Mammalia; order Rodentia; family Muridae; genus Grammomys; species Grammomys surdaster. The sequence continues at coordinate 6,178,196 of NW_021621022.1, forward strand.
AAATTGAAAATCTCAGAAGATGGAAAGATCTCCTATGCGTATAGATTGGCAGGCTTGATATAGTAAAAATGGTCATCTTGCCAAAAACAATCTACAGATTCAATGCAATTCCCATCAAAATCTCAACTCAATTCTTCACAGAGTTATAAAGAGCAATTCTCAAATTCATTTGGAATAACAAAAGACCTAGGATAGTGAAAACTATTCGCAACAATAAAAGATCTTCAGGGGGAATCACCATCCCTGACCTCAAGCTGTACTACAGAGCAATAGTGATAAAAACAAAACAAAAACAAAAAAAAAAAACAAAACCTGCATGATATTGGTACAGAGACAGGCAGGAGGATCAATGGAATAGAATTGAAGACCCAGAAATGAACCCACACACCTATGGTCACTTTATCTTTGACAAAGATGCTAAAACCATCCAATGGAAAAAAGACAACATTTTCAACAAATGGTGCGGTTCAACTGGAGGACAACATGTAGGAGAATGCACATCGATCCATTCTTATCTCCTTGTACAAAGCTCAAGTCCAAGTGGATCAAGGACCTCCACATAAAACCAGATACACTGAAACTAATAGAAGAGAAAGTGGGAAAGAACCTCAATCACATGGGCACTGGGGAAAAGTTTCTGAACAGAACACCAATGGCTTATGCTCTAAGATCAAGAATTGACAAATGGGACCTCATGAAATTGCATAGCTTCTGTAAAGCAAAGGGCGTTGTCATTAGGACAAAATGGCAACCAACAGATTGAGAGAAGTTCTACCAATATTACATCTGATAGAGGGTTAATATCTAGTGTATACAAAGAACTCAAGAACTTACACTCCAGACAATCAAATAACTCTATTAAAAATGGGGTACAGAGCTCAACAAATAATTCCCAACTGAGGAAACTCGAATGGTCAAAAAGCACCTAAAGAAGTGTTCAGCATCTGGAAATGGGGAAAGGGGATAATATCTGAAATGTAAATAAATAAAATATCAAAAAAAAAAAAAAGAAAAAAATTATGTGTCTACACACATGAGTGCAGTTCCCACAGAAGCCAGAAGGGGGTGTCAGATCTTCTTGAGCTGGAGTTAGGGGAAGTTGTGAGCTGCCCAGAGTCAGTGTTAGGAACTGAATTCAGGTCCTTTGTGAGAGCTTCAAGTGCCCCTGGCTGCTGAGTCATCTCTTCAGTCCCTGCCCCCAATACCTTAGGAAAAAAACAAAAGCAACCTTCTTTTTGTTTAATTCTGATTTTTTTCCCTTTTATTTTTTGAGACAGGGTTTCCTTAGCTGTTCTTGAACTCTGTAGACAAGACTGACCTCAAACTCAGAGATCCACCTTCCTCTGCTGGAATTAAAGGTATTAGCCACTACGCCCAGCTTTAAAACTGGTGTTTATGTATATATTTCTTACATAAGAGCAACCCTCAAACACAAGTTTTTGGCTTTAAACAAGAGCAAAGTTACATAAAAGTTGGAAATGCTGCAGAACTAACTTTCATTTCTGGATCATTTTAGAATAAATTATGGGACAATGTCTCATATACATAATCACATACATACAAACATACACTTAAAGATTTATTTATTTATTTATTTATTTAACATGTATGACATTTGCCTGCATGTATGTCTGTGCACTACATGTGTGTGTTGTGTTCATGGAGCCTGGAAAAGTTGCTGGATCACTTGGAACTGCAGTAACAGATGGTTGTGTGCTGCCATGTGGGTGCTGGAAGAGCAGTCAGTGTTCTTAGTCAATGAGCAATCACCCCAGATTTACCACATTTTTCATATATATACACACACACACATATACATACACATACATACATACACACACATATATGTTATATATATGACATATATATATATATATATATGTTAATTTTTTGTTGTTTTTTTGAGACAGGGTTTCTCTGGGGAGCTTTGGCTGACCTGGAACTCACTCTGTAGACCAGACTGGCCTCAAAGTGAGAGATCTGCCTACCTCTGCCCTCTAAATGCTTGGATTAAAGGCATGTGCCCAGCATATTTTACAAACTTTTAAGGTTTATTGTTTTATGTGTATGCATATTTTGCCTGCATGTATGTATGTTCACCAGGTGGAGGTCAGAAGAGAGCATCAGAGCCCCAGTAACTGACGTTCTATAGATGGCTAGGAGCCATCATGTTGGTGCTGAGAATGGAACCCAGGTCCTCTAGAAGACCAGCACGTGCTCTAAATCACTGAGCCAACTTCCTAGCCTCCCCATTGTATTTTTGATACTCATTATGATCCGAGTTGTCCCTGTCCCCAAGCTCATACATTGATGTTCTAATCCTTGGTACCTAAAGATTTACTACAGTTAAAGACTTGGTGTTTAAAGAGGCAATCGGGTTGAAATGAGGCCATTGGGTTGGCCCTAATCCAGTATGACTGGTATTCTCATAGGAAGAAGCATCGGAACTGTATTAGTCACTGTGTGTTGCTCTGACAAAATACGAGGCAGAAGCAACCTCAGGGAGGATTTATTTTGGAGCATGGTTTCCCAACTTCCAGTTCATGCAGGGAAGGCATGACAGAACAGCCCAAACCATGGCAGGAGAATAGATCATACGACAAGGTTCCAGGAAGCTGACAGAGCAAGTCTGGAACCAGAGGTGGGTACAACCTTCAAAAGCCCTGTCATCCCATGGTGACCTACTTCCACCAACCAAGCACCAACTTCCAATGGCTCCATAGCCTGGTGCCATAAACTGAGGGCCAAAGGGTTAAAACATGAGACTCTGTGGAAGATTCTAGCTTCTAATTGTAATAAAATTAGAGACCCACAAACTGAGCCATCTTCCTGGTTCTAAATAGTCCTTTAATAAGGTGGTGAGTCAGAAGATTCTGTGTCCCTTGCTTAGGTTTCAGGCTCATATTGAGTCTGTGTTGGTAGGCTCTGAACTGAACACATGGTTCCGCTTCCCCACTCTGGATGGTGACACGCACTGCTCAGGTTCCTGTGCTTGAACTTTTGAGCCTTAGCTGGTCTTGATGGTTGGGCGGGTTGTGGACCCTTTAGATCATGGGCTCTGACTGACAAAGGTGGACTAGTGGGTGGGCGGGGCCTTGGGGTTTAATGTCTGGCCCTGCTTCCCATCCTCTCTGCTTCCTGATCCAGCTTCAAGTGAGAGGAAGTGCATCACACAGGCCCACCACTAGAGTGGTTCCCTCGTGATTTTCCCACCACAGTGGATTGTATCATTTAAAAAATATGAACCAAAGTATTTTTACACTCTTTTGCTGTCAGGTATTTGTTCATAGCAACAACGAGTAATGAATACATTTCTGTTTGTTGGAATAAAATGGTTAACAGGATTAGAATTAACTCTTTCCATCCCTATAGACTGGCCCATCTCTGAGTTCACCTTGGCAGATTGGTTGTGATTAAGTGACTTTCTCTGAAGAGACTTGCTAAGAACAGTGTTTATGGGGCTGGAGAGATGGCTTAGAGAGATGGCTGCTCCCTGGGGGTGGTGGCATATACCTTTAATGCCAGCACTAGGGAGGCAGAGACAGGAGGATCTCCGAGTTCAAGGAGAACTAGCCTGGTCTACAGAGCTAATTCCAGGACAGCCAGTGCTACACAAAGAATGCATGTCTCAAACACACAAATAAACCCAAAACAAACAAAACAAAGAAAACAAAAGAGCACTGGCTGCTCTTCCAGAGGAAGCAGGTTCAATTCCTAGCACCTACCTGGCAGCTCACAACTATATCTGGGACTTCTAAGGGATCTGCCCTTGTGCTGGCGAGTCTTGTGTCACTTTGACACACAAACTGGAGAAAAGAGAAAACCTTAATTGAGAAAATGCCTCCACAAGACGTGTTGTAGGCAAGCCTGTAGGGCATTTTCTTACTTAGTGATTTGATGGGGAAGGGTCCAGTTTGTTGTGTATGGTTCCTTCCTTTGGATAGTGGTAATGGGTTCTTTAAGAAAGCAGGCTGAGCAAGCCATGAGGAGCAAGCTAGTAAGCAATACTCCTCATGGCCTCTGCATCAGCTCCTGCATCCTGGTTCCAGCCCTGACTCAGTTGATGTCGTGACTTCTTTTGATGATGAGTAGCGAAATGGAAATGTAAGCTGAATAAACCCTTTCCTCCCCATCTTGGTTTTTGGTCATGGTGCTCTGTCTCAATAATAGAAACCCTAACTAAGAGAGACACCCTCTTTTGGCTTCCTCTAGTACCAGGCATACACATGGTACACAGACATACATGCAGACAAAACATCTGTACATGCACAGAATCTCTCTCCCTCTCTCTCTCTCTCTCTCTCTCTCTCAAACACACACACACACACACACACACACACACACACACACACACACACACCATCCTTATCTGTGGGATCCATGGAAAATGTCCAGAAAAATAGGATATTGTTCAAGTATAGGCTTTCTTCTTGTCTTTATTCCCCAAATAACATGATTTACCTAGCATACATATTGTGTTAGGCTTTACAAATGATGTAGGGTGATTCATGGTATGTCAGAGGATTTGTGCACCGTGATGTTTACTACAAGGGACTTTGGTGTTTGCTGAGGGGTTTAGAACTCATCCTTGATGGAGATGGAGATGGAGATGAGGCTGGGTTTTTAAGATTGTTTCTCTCTCTCTCTCTCTCTCTCTCTCTCTCTCTCTCTCTCTCTCTCTCTCTCTCTCTGTGTGTGTGTGTGTGTGTGTACACATACTCATGGAGGCCACATGAGGTCATTAGATCCCCTGAAGCTGGAGTTTTAGGTGGCTGTCCCCTGACATGGGTGCTGTGAATTGAACTTGGGTCCTCTTGCTCTGCAAGAACAATCTGTTCTCCTAATGGCTAAGCCATCTCTCCAGCCCTGTAACTGTAGCTAGTGCTTTATTTATGCTTTATTTATTTTTATTTATATTATTTGCTTATGCAATGTGTGTGTGTGTGTGCCAGCATGCAAATGCTGTTACACACGCACCACACGCACGTGTAAGGTTGAAGGACAACTTTGGGGGCTGGATCTCTCCTTCCATGGAGGGGAGGAGGCCAGGCTTCCCTATTTCTGCTGCTGTGCCACATACTTTGTGCTGGTTGGCTTAGAGCTTCTGAGAGAGCCTTCTGTTCCCACCTCTCATTTCACAGCATATGACTGCAGATGCGTGTCTCCATGCCTGGCTTTTTACATGAATTCTGAAGTCTGGATTCTGGCCATAGGCTTCTGTGGCTAGTGCATTTACTGCCAGAACTGGCTCTCTCTCTCTCTGTGATTGAGTTTTTAAATGACTCTTTCCCTTCTCTCTGCTGGAATTGCAATGGGATCTCCTCCACTCTGTAAATACTGGGGTGCACCCCTCTGAGACTGGTTCCCCCTTAGAGTTTCTACTTTTACCTCTGTTCACTTTTAACAAGCAGAATGTCTTCACCTCTCTACTTGTTAGGTTTCAATGATGATCTCAAAGCTTTCTAAGTGCTGGACACATAACTGGAGTTTCTAAAACATCTCTTGCCAGGTGACCATGGATAAAGCTATATATGCATTAAAACCAGTTAAGCCCACTCTGCTCAGAGGATTAATTCTGTGTTCATGTGTATTAGATGCTACCTGGCAGACTAGAAGTGCAGTGTTCTACAGGGCTGGACAGACTGGCTTTGAGACTTTGGCATCGCGGATAGAGATGCCACTGTGTAACTTTGGATGTGCTACTTTTCTGATATGTAAATTGGATTATGTTTCTCATAGAATGGCTATAATTACTTCTGTAAGTGTGTGCCCACTGTAGAGAACAGAAGGGAACTGGCTGACAGGGTGAGGGGGTCTCTTCCGTTTCTATACATTTTCTTTCTGCCTTACTATTCAGTTTCTACAGTAACTGTCTTATGAAATTCCCCCTCCTTATTGTTCAATCAGTCTTTAACACTCTACTTGTCTCTTGGTAAGGATATAACCTACAGGACACCTATGCTGATGTCACATTCCTAGACAGGGTAGGTTCAGGCTACAGTTGTGACTTAGTGACTTCTCTTTGCGTTGCATTATCTGTTTGGAATCACTATATTAGTTTGAAACATTTATTTATTTATTTATTTATTTATTTATTTATTTATTTATTTAATGAATATACTGTAGCTGTCTTCAGACACACCAGAAGAGGGCATCCAATCTCATTACGGATGGTTGTGAGCCACCATGTGGTTGCTGGGATTTGAACTCAGGACCTCTGGAAGAGCAGTCAGTGCTCTTAACCGCTGAGCCATCTCTCCAGCCCAGTTTGAAACTTCTTGTACGTAACATTGCTATAAATCTAATCTGGACCTCAGTGGTCACATCAGGCTTGAGTGTGTTATAATAAAGGATCCGGTTGGATGGCTACAGACATTCCAAAGTTCCCATCTTCTAAGGAAGGCTGTCCAATGAAGAGCTTGAACACCTCACAGCTCGTCATTAAGAAGATTCTAGGACACACCCAGGTGAATACATTCGTTTTTGTTCCTAGCAACCTTACCTTGTCAGACAAGTTAAAAGGTCAGCTATTTATAAGGTGCAGCAACAGTGTGGTTTAGCCCTAACTGAGTCACGGACAGGGAGTGGAAGCCTTTGAAGTCAAAGGTGGGTTTTAAGTAAATGGGTTTGTTTCTTATTGCTGCTTTCTAAACTCTGAGGAGGAGAAAGGGATGCTGATGGTGAGAGGACAGGAGGAAGGAGAAGAGAGGTGAGAGCGAAGGCAGACTGTGCCACACGTCAGGAACTGATTATGCATGTCACGTGCTCTCTAATTGACTCTGTAAACCACCTTGTAAAGTAGCTATCCCTGTGTTTATTTTGTGGGGAAAGTAAATATGTACCATAAAGCTTAAGAAAATTGAGTGCAGTTACTTAGCCAATCAGAATGGAACAAGGACTGGAGTCCAGGATGTCAGAATCCAAGCCGGGAGCTCTTTATCCTTGTGTTGTTTTCTTCTCATTTAGCTATGCTGATTCTACATCTGTTTGTGTCCTGTGCTGTGTGTTGGGCATGATGATGCAATAATGAAGACACCCTTCTCAATTCCCCGAGCACAAAGTGTTCCCTAGCTGGTAGCAGACTCTGACATTGGAACAATTTCTTTGCAGAGCCCCTGAGTGCCTTGGGTGCCTCAGATATGTAGAGGGACTGTGAAGATTTTCAGGTAGGTCTTATCAATGTCACCTGGGGAAGAAGGTTGACTTGCGAAAACTTGTGGATGAAGGGATTGATACAGGCAGAGTTCTGAGGGTGGGAGATATCAGTGTGCAAGCCATTTTGATTGGAGCACAAGATTCAAGGATGGGCGTGTCCAGAGGAAGAGGAGGGACAGGAACATGAGATGCAAGGATAGGCATGGCCAGAGGAAGAGGAGGGGCAGAGTCAAGGTTGACCTTGGGTACCAGTGCAGCTGATTGGTATTCATGATGACAGAACTAAGGAAAGTGCTTCCTAGGGAAACAACTTGATGATACCTGTCTTCTAGGCTCCTTGACAACTTACAGCAGTAGGGGAGGACCTGGGAGTGAACCTGTGAGTCTAAGGGACGTTGGGATGGAACTTCACAATTGTCCCCACTCTGAGAAAATAGAGCACAGTATTTGTAAGCCACATGGGTTCATGTTCAAAGTCAAAAGACATTTTAGGTGGAATTGGTAAGTTCTAAATCCCTGTAGTGTGTGGCAGAGTCACAGTTTGGCTGACAGGACTGTTCCCCAAGAGGACATAGACATTGTGGCTCAGGGTGTGAGAGGAGCTGCAGAGGCAGGAGGAGCTGCAGCTTACTGTCTCTGAGGCTAAGAGACTGAGAAGCTGGAGTATAGGAAGTGCTATCCCCGGAGATATGGAACTGATGTAGATGGTAGCAGTACCTCAGGTGGATAGGAAGACTCACCTGGGCGTTAAAGGACTCCATGCATGTAGAGGCAGGGGGCTTACTTGAGTGGAATGTTAGTGAGAAGTGGCCACAGAGGAGCGATAAGATAGCCTTATCCTAAAAATTAATTGTGAGTTAGTATGAGATGGAAATAGTGATGATGATGATGATGGTGATAGTAGTGGTGGTGGTAAAGATGATGATGTTGGTGATGGTAATGATGATGTTTCTTAATGTCATTAAGGGCCTAGCAGAAAGTCAGCACTACTACCAGTGCCCATATGACAGGATGACATTTTTCCATTAAAAGGGGGCCTAAGGAGCTGGCATCCTTGTGGCAGAACAGCATTTTAAAAGCCAAGGATGTACTACAAGCATCTTGGAAAGATAAGATTATTTTGGGGTTCCCAAGATGGCTCAGTGGGCAAGGGCACTCACCTCTAAGCATGGCAACCTGGATCCCACACTGAGGAAGGAGGAAACTCACTCCTGCAAGTCATCATCTGACCCTCACATCTAAAGAAGTTCCCCCCCTCAACACACACACAATAAACAACTGTACTGATGAGAAAGGACAGGATCCTGCTGTGTCCTGTGATGCAGACAGGTCATCACTGTGACCTTTCCTACGATGGCACCATTAATACGCTATTTAAATTATTAGAGCTTTCTAATCGAAGTTAATTTCCTGTGTTTCCAGTTTAACTTCATTATTCTTACTGACAGTCGCCCTCCCCCAATTCTTAGCTATTTTCTCTTAGCCAAATGATTCTGCTCTTATTCCGATGAGAACTTGCAGTTCGTGTATACTTTAATTGGGGAATAATTGACACCTTTACCTTCTGTTGTAGGTCAAGTTCCCTGGGAAAGCAGACTCAGAGGGAGATTTGCATAAATAGGTTTATTAGGGAGAGTCTTGGGATTGCCAGCCACACAGGCACTGGGAGGGAGCCGGAGAAGAGTGTGCAGCTGACCGCAGTGGAGTTCACAAGGGCACAGATGCCAAGGAGGTTCTGCAGCCGTCACAGATCACCATGGCTGCGCCACACTGAAGCAAAAGGACCAGGTGTGCTGGTTATGTCTCTCATCGTGTGACCAAATACCTGAGAGTCACAATTTAAGGGAGGAGAGGTTTATTCTGGTTCCTGGTTCAGAGGTACAGTTGACCATGGTGGAGAAGGCAGGATGGTAGGAGTCCCTGGTAACAGGAGTTTGCAGCCTGGTTTGGTCACATGCTGACAGATCAAGGTAAGGGAACAGAAACCAGAGCTGAGATAGAACCCTCAAAGGTCTGCCCCTAGTGGCCTGTGTCTGCCAGCTAAGCCAGAGGCCCATAACTACCTGGGGAACAAGTATTCAAACACACAAGCCCGTTGGGGACATCATCAATTGAAACCATGACACCAGGGCTTTGTAAAACTCCCTCCCTCCCAGTTGATCTTTCACTAGGAACAAAACTCTTCAGGGGAGGTGTCAACCTTGTGAGGTGAGGATGTGGGTGAGGGTAAGGGAGTGGTTCTCTGGAGGAGGGAGATTCCTGAAGAAGATACTGAAGAGCCCCTGGCCATCAACATTGTTAGCAGCTATAAATACCATTGATCTACTACATTCATTCAGAGCTTTCCTTATGGATATATATTATTTTACTTTTGAAATATTTTATTAATATATTTGTGCATGAGTGCATGTGCATGCCATATGTGGGAGTGGAGGTCAGAGGACAACTGGGGGCGGGTCTCCGTTCTTTCCTTCTACTATGTGGGTCCTGGGCAATGAGCTTAGGTTGTAACCTTTGCCCACTAAAACATCTTGCTGGCCCTATATATTTTGCCTTCTCATTGATTCAGGTTTATTTTTCCCCAATATTGTCAAAGATTTGAACTAACTCTTACAAAGATTGTTTCAAACAATGCCTAACACATCACTCACTTTATACAGGTTATACTGGGTTTCTTTGGGGGGAGGGTATGGTGACCAATACATTTTCCCATTATGTTTTATAGCTGGCTATTCCTAGTGTGTAAACATTACACGTAGGGCTGGAGAGATGGTTCAGTGGTTAAGAGCACTTACTCCTCTCACAGAAGACCCAGGCTAGGTTCCCAGCATCCACATGGTACGTAGATCACAACCATGGTAACTCTAGTTTCAGGGATCAGATGCTTCCCTTTGGCCTCATTGGGCACTGCATGCACATGGTGTACAGACATACACACAGGCAAAATACTCATACTCAGAAATTAAAGACAAATAAATATTTTTAAAAACGTGTAGGTTACTACATTTATTTGATTGTTGTGTTACATTTCCAGCTCAATGTAATTAATATAATAAGCTGCATGTATTTAAAGTGTACAGTTAGATGAGTATTTTTTTGTTTTTGTTTCTTTTGTTTTGTTTTAAGACAGTGTCTCACTATGCAGCCCTGGCTGTCCTTGAACTCACTCTGTAGATCAGGCTGGTGCTGCCTCCCAAGTGCTGGGACTAAAGGCGTGTGCCACCATGTCTGGCTTCTGTTAGGTGAGTTTTGATGTACATATTTGCAAACACATCACTGTACTCAAATCAATAAACATTTCCATGGCTTCCTTTTATTTTTTGACACCTTTCCTCCCTGTACCAGTCCCTGGCTCAAGGCAGCCATTCATCTGCTTTCCAGAAGAGCAGTCTGATTTTTCTAGGATTTTAAAAATGAACAGAACCTTACAACATTTTTTGGTCTGCCGTCTTGGTGGGATGTTTCTGTCAGGGAGGGAGGGCTTGTGCCATGGTTCCTGTTTGGAAGTCAGAGGGCAGCCTCCCTGGCAGTCTTAACCTACCAGTTTGTTTAAGATGGGGTCTCTGCTAGATGCTGTGGTGTGCCCAAGGTGTGCCTCAGTTTGTTGTCATGTGCCCCAGGACAGCTGGCCAGGGAGCTTCTGCAGTGTCTCTTGTCTTCACTTCTTGTCTCGCCATGGTAAGTGCACTGCTTGGCTGACTTTTTTTTTTGTGGGTCCTGGGGGTTTTGAACTTAGATCCTCACGCTTGTGCAGCAGGCCTTTCACCCACTGAGCCATCCCCGCAGCCGGCTGCTGTTTCATTCATCATGGCTCACCCCTTTTACCGCTCTATGGCATCATATGGACGGTATAGCATGTCCATTTAACTGCTCGTTGTTTCCAGGGTCTGGTCACCGCAGGTAAGCTTCTGTGAACATTCCTCTTCAACTCTTGTTGTGGGCAAATGGTCTTCTTCCTCTTAGATAAACATTTGCAAGTGGAATGTCTGGGTCATATGGGAGTTAAGTGTTTTAACTTTTTAGCAAACTGCCCAACTGTTCAAAATGTTTGTCTAATTTTACGTTCCCATCAGCAGTAAGGATTCTAAGTCTTCCAGACCGTTTGCCAAAACTCAGCATGGTCATGGCTTTTTTAGATGTGCTAACGAGTACACGCTAGTATTCCATTATAATTTTGATTTGCATTTCCCTAATGAGCAACGATACTAAACAGTTTCTCAGGTTAATTGCACATATTTTGTGTCACTACTATGATGATTAATCTTAATTGTCAACTTGACTGAATTTAGAGTCATCTAGAGTCACACTTCTTGGCGTGCCTATTAGAGTGAGTCCAGAGAGGTTAATGGATGAGGGAACACCCACCTGGAAGTGCAGCCACAACCTGTGGGCTGGGTTCAGACTGAGTAAAAAGAACATGACTGTGCCTCTCTCTTTGCTTAATGGCTGTGAGTGCCATGGTGTAAGAAATAGCAAATATGGATCTTTTCTATCAAATACTATAAAACTTACGTTTAGGACAAGAGAGAAAGATCTCTTTATCTCTCCACTTCATAAGACTTTTATACAAATGAATCCTCTCACGCAGTAAAACCTTGGTTCATACAAAGTTCCTTGCTCTATGCTAGGAACTTGACGGCCTGGAGCAGTGACCCCTTTCCCCTCCCTCCTTCATTTCCTGTTTGGCCAATTATTTTCAGACTAGCCTATTGAGTAAGATTATGGGGTTGGACTCTAGCCAATGGGGGTGTGGCACACAGCCACCACCTGAGGTAGGATTAAAAACCAATTGCACTTCCTGCTTCAGTGTGTTCGCTCTTCTGAAGGGACCCTCTTGATCAAGAGTAAAGTTTGCCTTGTGCGTACTCTTCAGTTAGTGTGGTGGTCTCTCTCTTTGCAGCCCTGAATGTATGTTTAACAGCGTGACCAGCCACCTCATGCTCCTGTTGCCACAGCTAGAGTCCCCATTGTAAAACCTTCTCCACCAGGATAGACTGCACCCTCACACTGTGAACCCAAAAGGAACCTGACAGCCTTGGTTATTTCTGAATATTCATAACGATTGAAGTGAGTTTTTAGGGTACACAAACAAACCTTGTAGACGGTGTGCTTATCCCAGTTCTGATCGATGAAGGCTGTTTCTTTGTTTTCCAACTCCTTTTTCAGACGTCATTGACGAGGACTTCAAATAAATGATGAAATATCCTGGCTTTAGCAGAGCTGGTTTTATCCTCAAAGAGGGTGTTGGCATTAGCACACCAAATCCTGTTAACTGTGATAAGTTTCTGCACACTGAAGCTTTAGCCATGCTAAGTTTCTAAGTTCTTTTTTTTTAGATGTTTACCTTTAAAGTAATTACTTGTCTTTTTTTCACAGTTATTTAGTGATTGTGTTTCCCCTCCCCTCACTTTCAATGAATTTTGGCCTCTCTCTCTCTCCCTCTCCCTCCCTCCCTCCCTCCTTCCCTCGTTCTTTCTCTGTCTGTCTTTTATACATGTGAAAATGCTGCCAGGATGTCAGAGAAGCTGGTTCTCTTCCACTGTGTGGGTTCTGGGAATTGAACTCACAGCATTGGCCTTGTGTAGAAAGTGCTGCCACAGAGCCATCTCAGTGGGGACAGGGTAGGGGGGAGAATATTAAAACTTGACTGAGTGATCCAGGTGTGATGTCACACGCCTTTAATCCTAGCACTCAGGAGGCAGAGGCAGGTGGATCTCTGAGTCCGAGGCCAGTGTGGTCTATAGTTTTAGGACAGCCACTGCTACACAGAGAAACACTGTCTCAAAAAAGAAAACAAAACAAAAAAAGACTTGACTGAGTGCAAGTTTACATCTGTAGTATGTAAACAACAAAGTAGGGTTTGAACTTGGTCCATTTCACTGTGTGGTTTAAGCTGTGGTCTACTATCCTCTGTGGTCTACTATCCTGTGCAGTTCCTTTGTAGAAAAAACTGAAGAGGCCTCACGGATCCCACGAGAGTTAGGATTCTGCTTTTGTTCCCTGTTTTCTGGATTGCCCTTTTAGATCAGCGGCGCCTGTGCAGTGGCTTTCTCTTGTCTGGTTTTCGTATCTGCTTGTTTTTATCTTGCCACTCGTTTCTTTTGAGTTATTGCAAAGACTGGCAAATCTATTCTTCATTTGGTTTATATTTTCTGCAGTTTTGTCCTGGGTTATTGTTTTTGTTGTTGCTGTTGTTGTTTTGTTTTTAGAAATACTGAGCTGGCCGGGCAGTGGTGGCGCATGCCTTTAATCCTAGCACTTGGGAGGCAGAGGCAGGTGGATCTCTGAGTTGGAGAGTTCGAGGCTAGCCTGGTCTACAGAGTGAGTTCCAGAACAGCCAGGGCTACACACAGAGAAATCCTGTCTTGAAAAAAAAAGAAAGAAAGAAAGAAAGAAAGAAAGAAAGAAAGAAAGAAAGAAAGAAAGGAAGGAAGGAAGACTGAGCTGATCTTTATAATTGGATTTTAGTGTTTTTTATTTATCTACTTTCAGATATTTATTTGTGTGTGTGTGTGTACATGCGTGTACATTGTTCATGTACCCATGTCTGTGCAGGTGCCTGCAGAGGCCGGAAGAGGACACTGACTCCCTTGGAACTGCGGTTCTGAGCAGTTGTGAGCTGCCTGATATGGGTGCTGGGAACCAGACTCCAGTCCTCTGCAGGAGCAACAAGCACTCTGAACCACGGCCCCTTCTCCACGTCCTTTACTACTTCTCGGCTGTCTACAGCTACTGGCAGCATTGCCTCTCATGTTTGTCCAAACCCTGTTTGTAGCTTTCTCTGCTTTGCAGCATTTCTTTCTGCTTGTGTATTAACCGATATTCAGGATGCTGCTAGGCCATGTTTGCTACCTAAGTACCCTACTCTCAGATGTCTGTGTCTCAAGACATGCTCAGAGGCTGCAAGATGTTTTAACTATCTTTAATGGCCCCTGATAGGAGATCTGACCAGCATCCTTTGTTTCCCAGGCGAAGCAGCAGTGGATACTGTTACAATGTTTCTCAGACCTTAAGGAGAAGGATATCAAAAGAAACTACTCTTATTAAAGCATTTTTCTAAGGGAACATGAAAGAATTAGTGGGTAGGGAGGAGGAAGGTAAGTTTCTTTTTGCCTTTTATTTGGCTGCAAGGTCACCTCTGACCAGCCACTGACCATGATGTTATATCCGTCTGGGTCATAGTGCTATGGCTAGCACCTCAAACCAAGTCCCTGCCACCCTCTCCATCCATGTGTTGCTCACCTTGACTGCTGCCTGGAGCTTGGGTGTGGGGACCAGCAGTGGGAGGGGATGTAGAATTTGGCACTGGGCTTCTGGAAGAGGAGTCTGTCAACAATAACAAGCACTTGTAGAGCCTGTTTCTCTCCCATCTTTGAAGGAGAACATGACACATTGGCATGGGGAAAAGAGACAATAGAAAGCTCGTAGCTAGAGGTCTGGGAAGCAGGTGGTTCTTCTGGGCTCCTATTTTGTACTGTTTGTTACTCGGAGAACTAGGGCCAAGTTTAGAGAGTTGGTCCTAAACCTTACAGCACCTCAGTCTCTTCAGCGACTGCTCCGTCAGATGGACCACACAGGTCATGAAGGCTCTGCTGGCTTTGTGGCTGTAGCAGGAGGACACCATGGCTTCTCAGACCAGGACTTCCAACTCAGTGACAGATGGTATATTATATGGTGATCCTACCCTTGAATACCTTTTGTGATATGTCACCCTTCCTGTCTCTGTAGGATCCAATTGGTTGTTGGATGCTGTCAAGCTATTATGTAGAGCTCAGTCATTTTGTAGAAGGACACTTAGCCTATACTTCTCAGCCCCAAGCAACTTGCTTCTTTCTGGTTTTGACTGGAGACTGGTATGGGGAGGGGAGAAAGCGGACTCTCCTCCCTTAGCCTAGAATGGAATCCATCAATCTCTCTCCATCTCCCCTATCTTAGCTAGGGTGAAGAGACACCATGACCAAGGCAAATTTTATAAAGGACATTTAATTGGAGCTACCTTCCAGGTTCAGAGGTTCAGTCCATTGTCATCAAGGTGGGAAACATGGCAGTGTCCAGGCAAGCAAGACACTGGGAGAGCTGAGAGGTTTACATCTTGTTCTGAAGGCAGTCAGAGGAAGACTGGATTCCAGGCAGCTAGAAGGAGGGTCTCTAAGTCCATCCCTCCAATAATACACTTCCTCCAACAAGGCCACACCTACTTCATCAAGGCCACACCTCCTAATATTGCCACTCCCCGGGCTAAGCATAGTCAAACCACCACATGTCCCCTCCCCCTCCTGTCTCTCCTTTTTCTTCTATATGACCAATATGCTGATTCCCTAGTCTACATAACTAATCTACATTTGCCTGGCCAGTTGCAGTTCTGTTGAGGGTGAAGACGGAGACACTGATGCCCTCAGTGCCAATATCAGAGTCTTGACTTGAAATATTGGCAGGTGCAGCAGGGACAGTCACTCCAGCACAGGGCATTAGTATACTCTTCTTGGTCCCCTCTTCATCCTTCTCTACTCTGCTTTGTGTCCTGAGAGGCTGACTACCATAGGGTATGCCTCATCAGCACACTGGAGCCTGAAAGAGCTGATTATCTTTAACCTTATGATTGGTGACCGCCACAAGCACATTTACACAACAGAAAAGTGGCAAATGCTAAGTAAGTGTCCTCCCTGACCCTCCCACAGGCTTCAGAGATGATTGTTGAGTATTTGTTTACTAGATTTGCTGCCTTGTGGTTGTGCTTGAGCTTGGTCACCGGGAGGCACATGTCGGGGTTGAAGAGTGCTGAGAGAATGTGGTCAGAGCATCTGTTTCCCTTTTCCTCCCCGCCACATTCCTGCAGATGGCCTGCATCCACGGCTTCCATGGCTGCCAGGTACCCTTCTTAGCATCCTGTCCTCCTTAGGTGTCAAACGCCCTCTCCCTTTCCTTCTTTGGGTCTATAGGCGGTAAGGACCTAATGTACTGTATCACCCTTGGTGTGTCCGAAGACAGCTACAGCGTACTCACATACATAAAATAAATAAATCTTAAAAAAACCCCAACAAAACAAAAGAAATCAAGCAAGGCCATATAGAAACACACATCAGGAGATTCCCAACCAACTGATAGGTACAGATATTTTCTTTGGTATAATTTCCTAGTGTTCCACTATAACAACTATTCTCAAGTGCTTACATTGTATTAGACCTGATTAGTCACTTAGACATGATTTATTAATAAAACATGCAGGAGGATGTGTTCAGGTGATAGCTACTTTAAAAACAAAACAACATAAAGGCTAGAGAGTCTGGAGCTGGAGAGATATCTCATCACTTATGAGCACTTCCTGTAGAGATTTGTTTGGTTCCCAGCACCCATATTGGTAGCTCACAACCACCTGTAACTCCAGTGCCCTCTTCTGGTCTGCTCAGGCACCTACACTACAGATGACATACACAGACATGTACATTTACATAAATAAAAAGATATCTTTAAAAATAAATTTTAAAATAGGAAGGAAAATGGACTTGAATATCTATAGTTTTGTATCCCTGGGGACCTTGGAATCAGTCTCTCGTCATAGCTATCAAGGAACTACTGTGCAGCAGGGCCTGTTTTAACTGCCTCACAAGGGTTTAGTTCGCAACTTCTTTGAGGGAACCCCTTTGTCACCTTAGCAAAACCTTTGACCTCTTTCCTAAACCAGACTTTTAAATGCATGAACATTGATAGAATTACGGAAGGAAGCCATACAGAAAAGGCAGTTAAAGCGTGAGTCACATTGATCATGTATTTACTTTGTTATCAGCACATTAAATTACCAGATGTCACAGCCAGCGTAGTGCATGCTATACTTAAAGTAATGATCGTGCGTATACAAGTCAGGACATCTGCAGCAACTGTTAGTGCTTCCAAAACATCGTCAGAGGACTGCTGAGACTGGTGGGGTTGAATTGCTTCTATTTCTGCCTAGATGTAAAAGAAGATGCCGGGGTTGATCGGGACAAGGAAAGATGTAGATACCACTTCAAGTTCACAGACTTCCTTTCCGTTACTAACTGCTCGCCCCTCAGCTCCCCACTCACCTGAACTCTGATCTCTTTGGTCAGCACTCTCTTCCTTCCCTCATAGACACCCCTCTCACGGGCAGACATTGAGCACAAAACAGATGAGAAAGAGGTTGGGAGGCTGGAAGAGAGAGGAGTTGCGTTGAATGGTTTTCTGTCAACTTACAGAAGCTAAAGTCATCTGCGATGAGGAAATCTCAATCAAGAAAATGTTTCCATAAGATCGGGTTGTGCACAAGACTGGAAGGCATTTTCTTAATTAATGATTCAAAGAGGAAGGCCTGGACCATTGTGGGTGGTACCACCCCTGGGCTGGTGGTCCTGAGTGCTATTACAAAAAAAAGCAGCAGGCTGAGCAAGCCATGAGGAGCAAGCCAGTAAGCAGCACTCCTCCATGGCCTCTGCATCAGCTCTGCCTCCAGGTTTCTGCCCTGTTTGATTTCCTGCCCTGACTTTCTTCAGTGATGAACAGGGCTGTGGAAGTGTAAGCCATACACCCTTTCCTCCCTGCACTGTTTTTGGTTGTGGTGTTTCATCACAGCAATGATAACCCTAACTAGGACAAGAACAATCTGTTTTCCTCACCGGTTTGGGGTTTCATGCAAACAGTAATATTCCACGTCCCTGACAGTGGGTGGTGGCTGTTCTTTTACTCCTACATCCAGATTCATGATGTCTCCCCGGACACAGCAGCACTGCAGAACACTGTCCTCTTGGCTGCCACAAAAAGGCATCAAAAGCTTGGTGGCTTACAATCGCTGAAGTGTGGGGCTGGGGAGACGGCTCAGTGGATAAAGTGATTGCCTGTAATCTCATCTCCTGTGGGAGGCAGGGACAGAGAATCCCCAGGGCAAGCTGAGTAGTCAGACTAGCTGACGCCCTGAGCTCTAGGGTCAGTGGCAGTATGTGGACCAGGGTTTGGATTCCAGCATGCATATACCAGTTCACACCCTTCTAATTCCAGGTCCAGGAATCTGACGCCCTCTTCTGGCCTATGCAGGCACTGCATGCATGAATGCATGTGACTCATAGACATGGCAGGCAAAACACATGAAATATAAATAAATTTATCTTTTAAAAAGACATCCACTTACCTTTTTTAGGGTGACATAATTCAATTATAAAGACTCTCTTCCAAGGCCTAGTTTTTAGTCTTTTGGAACCTCCAAGCTTCTACTTTTCCGCACTTAGTCCAAAGTTCTTAGCTCCCTTGCCCTAGCTGCTCTGCACGCCCTAGAAGCTGCCACTGCCAATATGGTTTTGCTGTTACTTAATGTTTCCCCTTTGGTCTCTCAGTTCTCCAAGCCTGGATAATCAGTCCTCCTTCTGGAAATGTGATTGGTGCCTTAAAAAGGAGAACACATTAACTGTGGACACATCCCCAGATGTCTCACCTTCCTGTTGCTATGTCTTCCCCAGGGCTCGTGACTGATTCTTAAACCAAATTAGATTGCCTTTGTAAGGAATTTGCTCTGCGTGGTTCTGCTGCATTCCAGGCTGGCGACTTAAGCCTATTTCCTTATCTGTAAAATGGGCATAACAAGGGCACCTCCTTGGCCACGTGTGGTCTGGATCCAGTGAGGTGCTGTGAAAGTGTGTGGGGGTGGATGACGGGTGGTGGTGATGATGATGTTAGTGGTGCAGTTGCGCTGATTATTAGTGCAGAGGACTCACTATTTCATTGATTGCAGTACAGAAAGGGCTCAGGTTGCAAGGGTTGGTTAGACTTGGCTCCTGCCGGCCAGAATCTAATGTATGACATGGAGATGCCTGGCAGTTGCCAAGGGCTCCAGAAAGCAGAGTCCTGCAAATGCTGAGAGGGATGGTTGAACGGTTCTCCAAACGACACTGGCATCAGGTGGCCTTTTGCCTCCACCTCCAAATAGGTAGAAAAGGTGACGATAGAGGCTTTTGGTCCTTTTTTTTTTTTTGCGTGCGACGTGAGCACAGAGCTTCAGGAGGTAAGCAACCTAGCTCCACCAGCATGACAGCCAGCCACATTTTTCTAACAGTGCCAGCTTTAGAATCACAACCACTGCAACCAGGACCTTCTAGCATCCTGTGGATGCTCACTACTTCCCAAGCCCTTAAACCCTCGAGATGGCCTGCTTGATTGCATCGATATCCATCAGGTGCCAGGAAGGAGGGAGAGGGCTGTGCAGTGATTGGCTAGGAAGTGGGCGGAGCCACTGCGTGACTGACTGTGTTCCACCTCCAGTAGAAGTCCCAGCTGACCACAGGGAGGAGGAGGGGACTGCGGCAGCCCCACTGGGCGGGCTGTCTAGGGACACTTAGAAGATTGCAAGAGATTTTAATTTCTTGCGTTGGAGGAGTCTGTGTCAGAGTCCTGACTTATCTTAGTGATTTCTGTCTGAGTTGTCTGAGCCTTCCAATGCCACCGCCCTACCTGTAATAGGTCGTTAAAGTTAAATGAAAAAAAAAACATAAAAGATTAGCTAATTATTCAATAAATGAAGCTGTTGCTTGCAGGTGACAGGCGGCGATTCTGCTGTGTCATCCGTGGAGGGCTGAGTCAGCCCTGCCTCAAACCTGAACCCAGAGGACCGGGATCTGTACGAGGCTCTCTATCTCCACCGTCTGGCAGGGGAGCGCAATGAGCTTTGCGGCTGTGAAAAGGAGAAACTGTGTTAGGGATAAAAACTGGATTAAACCTCACCGGGTAGTTATGTGTCCCTTTCCCTTTAACTCCCTATCCCCCAGCTAGATCCGTTTACGGGAGATCTGGATTTCTTCTGGCTCCTTTACGGAGCCCTCTGTCCCCGTGCTCCCGCAGGCACGCCCTTGGCCAGAACCCAGGCGCCGCCTAGGCGCTCTCTCTTCACTTCCTGCCTCCTAACTCTCAAGAGGGGCGGAGCTGCTTTCTTGAAGGCAATTTGAACCTGGACTCCCCACCACCACCACCACCACACACATACACACAATAAAGGCAAGTCTTACTGGCATTTAGTGGGCTGACCCGCCATGCTGGACATCCTGTAGGATAGTACCAGACCATAAAGAATGGTCTTGGGAGGTTTTCAGATATCCTGCTGGACTTTCGTGTAGGTGAATGCCATGCTTTAATTCTCAGAGTTAAGACCAGCTCTATTTATAAACATAAAGGAGTTTCTGCAAGTCCCTCCTTTCTCTCTCCCACCGTCCTTTCCCATCATCCCCACCTCCTTTTTGTTTTGTTTTGTTTTTTCGAGACAGGGTTTCTCTGTGTAGCCCTGGCTGTTCCTGGAACTTACTCTGTAGGCCAGGCTGGCCTCGAACTCAGAAATCCGCCTGCCTCTGCCTCCCAAGTGCTGGGATTAAAGGCGTGCGCAACCACCGCCCGGTTTTGTTTTTTGTTTGTTTGTTTGGTTGGTTTTTGTTTTTTGTTTTTTTGTTTTTGCGACAGACTTTTGCTTTGAATAGTCCGGAGCTAGGACCAGCTGCATTTTATTTACAAACGAGGTTGTTTTTTTTTTT